>NC_143048.1:50152500-50195000 GCF_057628025.1 Oncorhynchus mykiss | reverse complement strand
GGGTACAGAGTTTAGTATGTACAGGGTTGGAGCTGTGATGGCAGGGTACAGGGTTTAGTATGTACAGGGTTGGAGCTGTGATGGCAGGGTACAGAGTTTAGTATGTACAGGGTTGGAGCTGTGATGGCAGGGTACAGAGTTTAGTATGTACAGGGTCAGAGCTGTGATGCCAGGGTACAGGGTTTAGTATGTACAGGGTTGGAGCTGTGATACAGTGAAAATCTTAGGCTCCAACATGCAGGACTAAGTCAAAAATAAATATATATATATATATATATATAATGAAAATGGTAATAAACCCCCCAATAGAAATAGCAGTATATAGTATATCATGACTGTAGTGGTGATGAATACATGTCTTTTGAGGTGAAGGCAGACTAAATACTGTTGAGTGCAATCTAATGTTAGCATTGTGTTGTTGTTCTGGCATACAACACAATGCCACAGATGTCTCAAGTTTTGAGGGAGCGTGCAGTTTGCCATGCTGACTGCAGGAATGTCCACCAGAGCTGTTGCTCTCTACCGTAAACATTGTTTTAGAGAATTTGCTAGTACACCCAACTGGCCTCACAAACGCAGACCATGTGTATGGTGTCGTGTGGGTGAGCGGTTTGCTCAAGTCAACGTTGTGAACAGAGTGCCCCATAGTGGCGGTGGGGTTATGGTATAGGCAGGCATAAGATACGGACAACGAACACAGTCGCATTTTATTAATTTATTTTATTTTTTTATTTTACCTTTATTTAACCAGGCAAGTCAGTTAAGAACAAATTCTTATTTTCAATGACGGCCTGGGAACAGTGGGTTAACTGCCTGTTCAGGGGCAGAACGACAGATTTGTACCTTGTCAGCTCGGGGGTTTGAACTCGCAACCTTCCGGTTACTAGTCCAACACTCTAACCACTAGGCTACCCTGCCGCCCCAATGGTAAATGGTAATTGTAATGCACAGAGATAACGTGATGAGATCCTGAGACCCGTTGTCGTGCCATTCATCCACCACCATCACCTCATGTTTCAGCATGATAATATACGGTCCCATGTCATCGGATCTGTACACAATTCCTGGAAGCTGAAAATGTCCCAGTTCATCCATGGCCTGTATACTCAGACATGTCATCCGTTGAGCATGTTTGGGATGCTCTGGATCACCGTGTACCACAGAGTGTTCCAGTTCCCGCCAATATCCAGCAACTTCGCACAGCCATTGAAGAGGAGTGGGACAACATTCCCCAGACCACAATCAACAGCCTGATCAACTCTATGTGAATGAGATGAGGCTCCTGAATTGCGCAGCGGTCTAAGGCACTGCATCTCAGTGTAAGAGGTGTCACTACAGTCCCTGGTTCAAATCCAGGCTGTGATTGGGAGTCCCATAGGACGTGGCCGAGGTAGGCCGTCATTGTAAATAAGAATTTGTTCTCAACTGACTTAAAATAAACATGTGTATGAGGTGGTCACAACAGATACGGAGGAGTTTTCTGATCCACAACCTTTTTGACTAACAGTATTTCCAGTCATGTGAAATCGATAGATTAGGTACTAATTTATTTATTTCAATTGACTGATTTCTTTAGATGAACTGTAACTCAGTAACATTTTGAAATTGTTGCATGGTTGCGTGTATATTTTTATTCAGTATAATTAAAATAACTTTTCCCACACCAAAGCACTTGAAGTTTGTGTAAAATATAAAGCTGTTTTAATGTAATATTGCGGTCGAGGAAGTTCTGTGCGTGTCTCTAAAGGAACTTGTCGTTCCAGATAACGCGGCCAGGCTCCGCCCGGTCTGAGGCTCAGATCACATGAGTCAGAGTTTAGACCCAAGTCAGACTCAACTTTACAACACTGACACGGCTGGGATTTGCAATGTGCGCTGTCACTCGTTTTTTAGGGAAAAATCTGAAAAACTTTCGAGGGTAAATCTGTGCAGTAATTTGACTTTAGCCAGGTAAAGGTTCAACTTTTTCTCTGTGTGTAAAAGTTACAGATACAGTTGAGTAGATATGCGCGTTGTTATATTTTACAGTGTGTTCTCCCGAAACATCAGAAAGAAGTGTACAGTTTGTGGTGACTGCGATAGCTAACCCTGCTGCTGGGAGAACATAACTTCACCAAATTTACTTTTGGACTCACTTTGATTTAACTTTCGATGATCGACGTTTCGAGTTTCGCTCTCCGAAAAACGTGATTTTTTTTGTCTCTTTGGGTTGAGTCTTTTTAAACATATATTTTTTTCTCGGGTAAATCGTTTTTTTGTATATTTTTTGTTGGAATAAACATGGATCCGAGCCAGCACAACCCCCCGGCCGGTCACCAGATAATCCACGTCCGTGGAGACTCCGAGACGGACCTGGAGGCCCTTTTCAACGCTGTTATGAACCCGAAAAATACCATCGTCCCCCCCTCCGTCCCTATGAGGATGAGAAAGCTTCCAGATTCCTTCTTCAAACCGCCAGAGCCAAAGTCCCACTCCAGACAAGTAAGACGAGAGAGACCACCCTCACACACAGCCCAGATACAAAGCCCCCAGACACTTCACCAACTATACAGAGAACAATCCGTTGTGTTCTTTTACTTTTACCCACGCATGTTACTAGTCGACTGTGTCCCAACACGTTCATTACATTACATTAGAAGGTATCTTCTGTTGTCTAAATCAAGATGAATCAACTGAAGTTGTTGAATCACTTTTTCTAAGTGTTAGGCATATTAACTAGTACTACCTGCGTGCTATTACTATAGTTAATGTAAGTTATTCCAAACGTTTCAGTTACAGATATATCTTATGTAGGCTTGATATAATGCAGTTTATTGTATTTCCGAAAAGTATTATTTAATGAATACACCAAGATGAACATAATATTCGTTTTAAGATTGATATAAAGTTGTTAGGTTTGTAAATCGAGGAATGGACTGCAGCGTGAGGCCCTATGCTTGTAACAGGTCAGTTTAGTTAAACAATGCATGCCCTTTAATGTTAGTAAAAAGCTTAGGAAATCATGTGGTGGAATCACTCGTAGCCCATTTACACTTTTTAACCCTTTCGGTTTCTGATCTTTAATGAGTGGAGTTGAGACAACCGTGCGCATGCGCGCTTTGACGGTGGCATGGACGTGTCGGAGTATGCGCTTTCAGGACTTCCAAAGTTGTTGTCCCTGCTGCATCAGCCCTCTTGTCTTCTCCAGGCTTTATAAACCGAGCAGTGAGACGAGGCCTTCTTATTATCATAATGTTTGCTTCATTCAAGTTTATGAACAGAAAAGTGTGTTCTTATTGCATGGAACAACAACCAATGTATTTCTTTATTAAACTCAACTCGTTATAAAACTTGACTATAATTAATTATATTAATTACTTTGAATAGTGCGGAACATGATTGAACAACATTTAATTAGGTGTTTTGTATGAAAACTTTCCATCAGTAATCTGGGTGACTCATGCACAAGTTAGTGAATCACTTTCCTGACTCCCCTCTCCTACTCTCCTCTTCCCTGACTCCTCCTCTTCCCTGACTCCCCTCTCCTCCTCTTCCCTGACTCCCCTCTCCTCCTCTTCCCTGACTCCCCTCTCCTCCTCTTCCCTGACTCCCCTCTCCTACTCCTCCTCTTCCCTGACTCCCCTCTCCTACTCCTCCTCTTCCCTGACTCCTCCTCTTCCCTGACTCCCCTCTCCTCCTCTTCCCTGACTCCCCTCTCCTCCTCTTCCCTGACTCCCCTCTCCTACTCCTCCTCTTCCCTGACTCCTCCTCTTCCCTGACTCCCCTCTCCTCCTCTTCCCTGACTCCTCCTCTTCCCTGACTCCCCTCTCCTCCTCTTCCCTGACTCCCCTCTCCTCCTCTTCCCTGACTCCCCTCTCCTCCTCTTCCTCTTCCCTGACTCCCCTCTCCTACTCTCCTCCTCTTCCCTGACTCCCCTCTCCTACTCTTCTCCTCTTCCCTGACTCCCCTCTCCTACTCTCCTCCTCTTCCCTGACTCCCCTCTCCTACTCTCCTCCTCTTCCCTGACTCCCCTCTCCTACTCTTCTCCTCTTCCCTGACTCCCCTCTCCTCCTCTTCCCTGACTCCCCTCTCCTCCTCTTCCCTGACTCCCCTCTCCTCCTCTTCCCTGACTCCCCTCTCCTACTCCTCCTCTTCCCTGACTCCCCTCTCCTACTCTCCTCCTCTTCCCTGACTCCCCTCTCCTACTCTCCTCCTCTTCCCTGACTCCCCTCTCCTATTCTTCTCCTATTCCCTGACTCCCCTCTCCTACTCCTCCTCTTCCCTGACTCCCCTCTCCTCCTCTTCCCTGACTCCCCTCTCCTACTCCTCCTCTTCCCTGACTCCCCTCTCCTACTCCTCCTCTTCCCTGACTCCCCTCTCCTCCTCTTCCCTGACTCCCCTCTCCTACTCCTCCTCTTCCCTGACTCCCCTCTCCTACTCTCCTCCTCTTCCCTGACTCCCCTCTCCTATTCTTCTCCTATTCCCTGACTCCCCTCTCCTACTCCTCCTCTTCCCTGACTCCCCTCTCCTCCTCTTCCCTGACTCCCCTCTCCTACTCCTCCTTATCCCTGACTCCCCTCTCCTACTGTTCCTCTTCCCTGACTCCCCTCTCCTACTCCTCCTCTTCTCTGACTCCCCTCTCCTGCTCTACTCTTCCCTGACTCCCCTCTCCTACTCCTCCTATTCTCTGACTCCCCTCTCCTACTCCTCCTCTTCTCTTCTCTGACTCCCCTCTCCTACTCTACTCTACTCTTCCCTGACTCCCCTCTCCTATTCTTCTCCTATTCCCTGACTCCCCTCTCCTACTCCTCCTCTTCCCTGACTCCCCTCTCCTCCTCTTCCCTGACTCCCCTCTCCTACTCCTCCTCTCTCTCTCTCCTCCTCTCTCTTCCTCCTCTCTCCGCCCAGACCAGCACAGACGCAGGTACAGCCGGTGCCATCGCCCCCCACCACGTGCGTGCCCACTCGTCCCCTGCCTCCCTACAGCTAGGGGCAGTGTCTCCCCTGTTGGGCATGGTCCCTGCTGGCGCTCCCCCATCGCACCTCCGACAGTCGTCTTATGAGATCCCAGAGGACATGCCCCTGCCCCCGGGCTGGGAGATGGCCAAGACCCCCTCTGGACAAAGATACTTCCTCAAGTAAGTTTAATAACAGAACCTTATGTATGTTAACTCTCTATACCTTTTTAATAATGCTATTATTAAGATCCAATAACAGCCCTATGGGCCCTGATCAAAGGTAGTGCACTTTTGAAACATATGTGTCTGGGGATCAGGTTACATCAGGAACATAGTGTCTGGGGATCAGGTTACATCAGGAACATTTTGTCTGGAGATCGGGTTACAGCAGGAACGTAGTGTCTGGGGATCAGGTTACAGCTGGTACATAGTGTCTGGGGATCGGGTTACAGCAGGAACGTAGTGTCTGGGGATCGGGTTACAGCAGGAACGTAGTGTCTGGGGATCAGGTTACAGCTGGAACATAGTGTCTGGGGATCAGTTTACAGCAGGAACGTAGTGTCTGGGGATCGGGTTACAGCAGGAACGTAGTGTCTGGGGATCAGGTTACAGCTGGAACATAGTGTCTGGAGATCAGTTTACAGCAGGAACGTAGTGTCTGGGGATCAGGTTACATCAGGAACGTAGTGTCTGGGGATCAAGTTACAGCTGGAACGTAGTGTTTGTAGATTAGGTTACAGCTGGAACATAGTGTCTGGGGATCAGGTTACATCAGGAACATAGTGTCTGGGGATCAGGTTACAGCTGGAACATAGTGTCTGGGGATCAAGTTACAGCTGGAACGTAGTGTTTGTAGATTAGGTTACAGCTGGAACATAGTGTCTGGGGATCAGGTTACAGCTGGAACATAGTGTCTGGGGATCAGGTTACAGCAGGAACGTAGTGTCTGGGGATCAGGTTACAGCTGGTACATAGTGTCTGGGGATCAGGTTACAGCTGGTACATAGTGTCTGGGGATCAGGTTACAGCTGGAACATAGTGTCTGGGGATCAGGTTACATCAGGAACATAGTGTCTGGGGATCAGGTTACAGCTGGAACATAGTGTCTGGGGATCAGGTTACAGCAGGAAAGTAGTGTCTGGGGATCAGGTTACATCAGGAACATAGTGTCTGGGGATCAGGTTACAGCAGGAACGTAGTGTCTGGGGATCAGTTTACAGCTGGAACATAGTGTCTGGGGATCAGGTTACAGCTGGAACATAGTGTCTGGGGATCAGGTTACAGCAGGAACATATTGTCTGGGGATCAGGTTACAGCAGGAAAGTAGTGTCTGGGGATCAGGTTACATCAGGAACATAGTGTCTGGGGATCAGGTTACAGCAGGAACGTAGTGTCTGGGGATCAGTTTACAGCTGGAACATAGTGTCTGGGGATCAGGTTACAGCTGGAACATAGTGTCTGGGGATCAGGTTACAGCAGGAACGTAGTGTCTGGGGATCAGTTTACAGCTGGTACATAGTGTCTGGGGATCAGGTTACAGCAGGAACGTAGTGTCTGGGGATCAGGTTACAGCTGGAACATAGTGTCTGGAGATCAGTTTACAGCAGGAACGTAGTGTCTGGGGATCAGGTTACAGCAGGAACGTAGTGTCTGGGGATCAAGTTACAGCTGGAACGTAGTGTTTGTAGATTAGGTTACAGCTGGAACATAGTGTCTGGGGATCAGGTTACATCAGGAACATAGTGTCTGGGGATCAGGTTACAGCTGGAACATAGTGTCTGGGGATCAAGTTACAGCTGGAACGTAGTGTTTGTAGATTAGGTTACAGCTGGAACATAGTGTCTGGGGATCAGGTTACAGCTGGAACATAGTGTCTGGGGATCAGGTTACAGCAGGAACGTAGTGTCTGGGGATCAGGTTACAGCTGGTACATAGTGTCTGGGGATCAGGTTACAGCTGGTACATAGTGTCTGGGGATCAGGTTACAGCTGGAACATAGTGTCTGGGGATCAGGTTACATCAGGAACATAGTGTCTGGGGATCAGGTTACAGCTGGAACATAGTGTCTGGGGATCAGGTTACAGCAGGAAAGTAGTGTCTGGGGATCAGGTTACATCAGGAACATAGTGTCTGGGGATCAGGTTACAGCAGGAACGTAGTGTCTGGGGATCAGTTTACAGCTGGAACATAGTGTCTGGGGATCAGGTTACAGCTGGAACATAGTGTCTGGGGATCAGGTTACAGCAGGAACATATTGTCTGGGGATCAGGTTACAGCAGGAAAGTAGTGTCTGGGGATCAGGTTACATCAGGAACATAGTGTCTGGGGATCAGGTTACAGCAGGAACGTAGTGTCTGGGGATCAGTTTACAGCTGGAACATAGTGTCTGGGGATCAGGTTACAGCTGGAACATAGTGTCTGGGGATCAGGTTACAGCAGGAACGTAGTGTCTGGGGATCAGGTTACAGCTGGTACATAGTGTCTGGGGATCAGGTTACAGCAGGAACGTAGTGTCTGGGGATCGGGTTACAGCAGGAACGTAGTGTCTGGGGATCAGGTTACAGCTGGTACATAGTGTCTGGGGATCAGGTTACAGCTGGTACATAGTGTCTGGGGATCAGGTTACAGGTGGAACATAGTGTCTGGGGATCAGGTTACAGCTGGAACATAGTGTCTGGGGATCAGGTTACAGCTGGTACATAGTGTCTGGGGATCAGGTTACAGCTGGAACATAGTGTCTGGGGATCAGGTTACATCAGGAACATAGTGTCTGGGGATCAGGTTACAGCTGGAACATAGTGTCTGGGGATCAGGTTACAGCTGGAACATAGTGTCTGGGGATCAGGTTACAGCAGGAACATATTGTCTGGGGATCAGGTTACAGCTGGAACATAGTGTCTGGGGATCAAGTTACAGCAGGAAAGTAGTGTCTGGGGATCAGGTTACATCAGGAACATAGTGTCTGGGGATCAGGTTACAGCAGGAACGTAGTGTCTGGGGATCAGTTTACATCAGGAACATAGTGTCTGGGGATCAGTTTACAGCTGGAACATAGTGTCTGGGGATCAGGTTACATCAGGAACATAGTGTCTGGGGATCAGGTTACAGCAGGAACGTAGTGTCTGGGGATCAGTTTACATCAGGAACATAGTGTCTGGGGATCAGGTTACAGCTGGAACATAGTGTCTGGGGATCAGGTTACAGCTGGAACATATTGTCTGGGGATCAGGTTACAGCAGGAACGTAGTGTCTGGGGATCAGTTTACATCAGGAACATAGTGTCTGGGGATCAGGTTACAGCAGGAACATATTGTCTGGGGATCAGGTTACAGCAGGAACGCAATTATATTTGTCACATACACCATGGTTAGCAGATGTTAATGCGAGTGTAGCGAAATGCTTGTGCTTCTAGTTCCGACAATGCAGTAATAACCAACAAGTAATCTAATCTAACAATTCCACAACAACTACCTTATATACACAAGTGTAAAGGGATAAAGAATATGTACATAGACATATGAATGAGTGATGGTACAGAACGGCATAAGCAAGCTGCAGTAGGTGGTATAGAGTACAGTATATGCATATGAGATGAGTAATGTAGGGTATGTAAACATTATATAAAGTAGCGTTGTTTAAAGTGGCTAGTGATACATTTTTACATGTATGGCAGCAGCCACTCAATGTTAGTGATGGCTGTTTAACAGTCTGATGGCCTTGAGATAGAAGCTGTTTTTCAGTCTCTCGGTCCCAGCTTTTATGCACCTGTACTGACCTCGCCTTCTGGATGATAGCGGGGTGAACAGGCAGTGGCTCGTGTGGTTGATGTCATTGATGATCTTTATGGCCTTCCTGTGACATCGGGTGGTGCTGCGCCTTCTTCCCAATGTTGTCTGTGTGGGTGGACCAATTCAGTTTGTCTGTGATGTGTACGCCGACGAACTTAAAACGTACTACCCTCTCCACTGCTGTTCCATCGATGTGGATAGGGGGGTGTTCCCTCTGCTGTTTCCTGAAGTCCACAATCATCTCCTTTGTTTTGTTGACTTTGAGTGTGAGGTTGTTTTCCTGACACCACACTCCGAGGGCCCTCACCTCCTCCCTGTAGGCCGTCTCGTCGTTGTTGGTAATCAAGCCTACCAATGTAGTGTCGTCCGCAAACTTGATGATTGAGTTGGAGGCGTGCATGGCCACGCAGTCGTGGGTGAACAGGGAGTACAGGAGAGGGCTCAGAATGCACCCTTGTGGGGCCCCAGTGTTGAGGATCAGTGGGGTGGAGATGTTGTTACCTACGCTCACCACCTGGGGGAGGCCCGTCAGGAAGTCCAATACCCAGTTGCACAGGGCGGGGTCGAGACCCAGGGTCTCGAGCTTGATTACGAGTTTGGAGGGTACTATGGTGTTAAATGCTGAGCTGTAGTCGATGAACAGCATTCTCACATAGGTTGACCCCCAGTCCCTCTAACACAACCACTATCCACTATATATAGCTAGTTGACCCCCAGTCCCTCTAGTACAACCACTATATATAACTAGTTGACCCCAGTCCCTCTAGTACAACCACTATCCACTATATATAGCTAGTTGACCTCCAGTCCCTCTAGTAAAACTACTATCCACTATATATCACTAGTTGACTACCAGTCCCTCTAGTACAACCACTATCCACTATATATCACTAGTTGACCCCCAGTCCCTCAAGTACAACCACTATCCACTATATATCACTAGTTGACCCCCAGTCCCTCTAGTAAAACCACTATACACTATATATCACTAGTTGACCCCCAGTCCCTCTAGTAAAACCACTATACACTATATATCACTAGTTGACCCCAGTCCCTCTATTGCAACCACTATCCACTATATATCACTAGTTGACCCCAGTCCCTCTAGTACAACCACTATCCACTATATATAGCTAGTTAACCCCCAGTCCCTCTAGTACAACCACTATACATAACTAGTTGACCCCAGTCCCTCTAGTACAACCACTATCCACTATATATAGCTAGTTGACCTCCAGTCCCTCTAGTAAAACTACTATCCACTATATATCACTAGTTGACAACCAGTCCCTCTAGTACAACCACTATCCACTATATATCACTAGTTGACCCCCAGTCCCTCTAGTACAACCACTATCCACTATATATCACTAGTTGACCCCCAGTCCCTCTAGTAAAACCACTATACACTATATATCACTAGTTGACCCCCAGTCCCTCTAGTAAAACCACTATACACTATATATCACTAGTTGACCCCAGTCCCTCTATTGCAACCACTATCCACTATATATCACTAGTTGACCCCAGTCCCTCTAGTAAAACCACTATCCACTATATATCACTAGTTGACCCCAGTCCCTCTAGTAAAACCACTATCCACTATATATGACTAGTTGACCCCAGTCCCTCTAGTGCAACCACTATCCACTATATATCAGTAGTTGACCCCAGTCCCTCTAGTAAAACCACTATCCACTATATACTGTATCACTAGTTGACCCCCAGTCCCTCTAGTAAAACCACTATCCACTATATATCACTAGTTGACCCCCAGTCCCTCTAGTACAACCACTATCCACTATATATCACTAGTTGACCCCCAGTCCCTCTAGTAAAAACACTATACACTATATATCACTAGTTGACCCCAGTCCCTCTAGTAAAACCACTATCCACTATATATCACTAGTTGACCCCCAGTCCCTCTAGTACAACCACTATCCACTATATATCACTAGTTGACCCCCAGTCCCTCTAGTAAAACCACTATACACTATATATCACTAGTTGACCCCAGTCCCTCTAGTGCAAACACTATCCACTATATATCACTAGTTGACCCCCAGTCCCTCTAGTACAACCACTATCCACTATATATCACTAGTTGACCCCCAGTCCCTCTAGTACAACCACTATCCACTATATATCACTAGTTGACCCCAGTCCCTCTATTGCAACCACTATCCACTATATATCACTAGTTGACCCCCAGTCCCTCTAGTACAACCACTATCCACTATATATCACTAGTTGACCCCAGTCCCTCTATTGCAACCACTATCCACTATATATCACTAGTTGACCCCCAGTCCCTCTAGTACAACCACTATCCACTATATATCACTAGTTGACCCCAGTCCCTCTAGTAAAACCACTATATATCACTCATCACTCATCATCCCTACTGCCTCTGATCTGGAGGACTCACTAAACAGAGAACATCCCTGGGGAGACTGAATGGTGATGTTGTAGCTTTACACCACTTGGGAGACTGAATGGTGATGTTGTAGCTTTACACCACTGGGGAGACTGAATGTTGTAGCTTTACACCACTGGGGAGACTGAATGGTGATGTTGTGGCTTTACACCACTGGGGAGACTGAATGTTGTAGCTTTACACCACTGGGGAGACTGAATGTTGTAGCTTTACACCACTGGGGAGACTGAATGTTGTAGCTTTACACCACTGGGGAGACTGAATGTTGTAGCTTTACACCACTGGGGAGACTGAATGGTGATGTTGTAGCTTTACACCACTGGGGAGACTGAATGGTGATGTTGTAGCTTTACACCACTGGGGAGACTGAATGGTGATGTTGTGGCTTTACACCACTGGGGAGACTGAATGTTGTAGCTTTACACCACTGGGAGACTGAATGTTGTGGCTTTACACCACTGGGGAGACTGAATGTTGTAGCTTTACACCACTGGGAGACTGAATGGTGATGTTGTGGCTTTACACCACTGGGAGACTGAATGGTGTGGCTTTACACCACTGGGAGACTGAATGGTGATGTTGTGGCTTTACACCACTGGGGAGACTGAATGTTGTAGCTTTACACCACTGGGGAGACTGAATGGTGATGTTGTGGCTTTACACCACTGGGGAGACTGAATGGTGATGTTGTAGCTTTACACCACTGGGAGACTGAATGGTGATGTTGTAGCTTTACACCACTGGGAGACTGAATGGTGATGTTGTAGCTTTACACCACTGGGAGACTGAATGTTGTAGCTTTACACCACTGGGAGACTGAATGTTGTAGCTTTACACCACTGGGGAGACTGAATGGTGATGTTGTAGCTTTACACCACTGGGAGACTGAATGGTGATGTTGTAGCTTTACACCACTGGGGAGACTGAATGTTGTAGCTTTACACCAATGGGGAGACTGAATGGTGATGTTGTAGCTTTACACCACTGGGGAGACTGAATGTTGTAGCTTTACACCACTGGGAGACTGAATGGTGATGTTGTGGCTTTACACCACTGGGAGACTGAATGGTGATGTTGTAGCTTTACACCACTGGGAGACTGAATGGTGTGGCTTTACACCACTGGGAGACTGAATGGTGATGTTGTAGCTTTACACCACTGGGGAGACTGAATGGTGATGTTGTAGCTTTACACCACTGGGAGACTGAATGGTGATGTTGTGGCTTTACACCACTGGGGAGACTGAATGTTGTAGCTTTACACCACTGGGGAGACTGAATGGTGATGTTGTAGCTTTACACCACTGGGAGACTGAATGGTGATGTTGTGGCTTTACACCACTGGGGAGACTGAATGTTGTAGCTTTACACCACTGGGGAGACTGAATGGTGATGTTGTAGCTTTACACCACTGGGGAGACTGAATGGTGATGTTGTGGCTTTACACCACTGGGGAGACTGAATGGTGATGTTGTAGCTTTACACCACTGGGGAGACTGAATGGTGATGTTGTGGCTTTACACCACTGGGGAGACTGAATGTTGTAGCTTTACACCACTGGGGAGACTGAATGTTGTAGCTTTACACCACTGGGGAGACTGAATGTTGTAGCTTTACACCACTGGGGAGACTGAATGTTGTAGCTTTACACCACTGGGGAGACTGAATGGTGATGTTGTAGCTTTACACCACTGGGGAGACTGAATGGTGATGTTGTGGCTTTACACCACTGGGGAGACTGAATGGTGATGTTGTAGCTTTACACCACTGGGGAGACTGAATGGTGATGTTGTGGCTTTACACCACTGGGGAGACTGAATGTTGTAGCTTTACACCACTGGGGAGACTGAATGTTGTAGCTTTACACCACTGGGGAGACTGAATGTTGTAGCTTTACACCACTGGGGAGACTGAATGTTGTAGCTTTACACCACTGGGGAGACTGAATGGTGATGTTGTGGCTTTACACCACTGGGGAGACTGAATGTTGTAGCTTTACACCACTGGGAGACTGAATGGTGATGTTGTAGCTTTACACCACTGGGGAGACTGAATGTTGTAGCTTTACACCACTGGGGAGACTGAATGGTGATGTTGTAGCTTTACACCACTGGGGAGACTGAATGGTGATGTTGTAGCTTTACACCACTGGGGAGACTGAATGTTGTAGCTTTACACCACTGGGGAGACTGAATGGTGATGTTGTAGCTTTACACCACTGGGGAGACTGAATGTTGTAGCTTTACACCACTGGGGAGACTGAATGGTGATGTTGTAGCTTTACACCACTGGGGAGACTGAATGGTGATGTTGTGGCTTTACACCACTGGGGAGACTGAATGGTGATGTTGTAGCTTTACACCACTGGGAGACTGAATGTTGTAGCTTTACACCACTGGGGAGACTGAATGTTGATGTTGTGGCTTTACACCACTGGGGAGACTGAATGGTGATGTTGTAGCTTTACACCACTGGGAGACTGAATGTTGATGTTGTGGCTTTACACCACTGGGGAGACTGAATGGTGATGTTGTGGCTTTACACCACTGGGGAGACTGAATGGTGATGTTGTAGCTTTACACCACTGGGAGACTGAATGTTGTAGCTTTACACCACTGGGGAGACTGAATGTTGATGTTGTGGCTTTACACCACTGGGGAGACTGAATGGTGATGTTGTAGCTTTACACCACTGGGAGACTGAATGTTGATGTTGTGGCTTTACACCACTGGGGAGACTGAATGTTGTAGCTTTACACCACTGGGAGACTGAATGGTGATGTTGTAGCTTTACACCACTGGGAGACTGAATGTTGTAGCTTTACACCACTGGGGAGACTGAATGGCGATGTTGTGGCTTTACACCACTGGGAGACTGAATGGTGTGGCTTTTTGTGTTAGTTAACCCCGGCTATGTTTGCGGTCAACTCTCTCACAGGAAGCTGCTGTGGTTGGTCAACTACTTCCATAATCTCAGCAGGAGCATCTTGATGACTTCCTCTTTGTCCCTCATAGTCACGTTTGGCTTTTCTCTTTTCTGAAAATAGAGAGAACCTGCAAAACTCACTCAGTTGACATCTTCAGAGTTTGTTGATATTCTTCTCTACATGTATTTTTTCAGTAATTACATTTTTTGTCTCAGTGATATATTGCAGAACGTTATGCCATAACAGAGACTGAGGTTGTCGCCATGACACTTTTGGAGTACAGCGTTCCATGCTAGGCATGTTTGTGCCCGTGTTATGGAGCAAGGCACCCTGAAAGCATTCTGTATCGGCCGCACATCAAAGTTGAGAGACACTCGATCTGAAATGAAAAGAGACCTCCTCAGCAGAGCTGCTGAAAAAACACTCCTATTTATAAACAGGGGTTGTCTGACCAACCCATGGTGGCAAGAAGAGAGATGTAATAACAGAGTCAAAAAGAGAGAAAGTTGACGTTTCATTCAGGTGACAGACTGACCGCGGTCTTTTAGGACGTGGTGTTTAAAACAGTTTAGTAGTCATCACATTTACTCATTCTGGATCTCCTTCAGCAGTCCTGCAGGGCCCCAAGTAGAGCCAGTTATCCCAGTGTGAACGTCCCAGTGTGAACGTCCCAGTGTTGAACGTCCCAGTGTGAACGTCCCAGTGTTGAACGTCCCAGTGTTGAACGTCCCAGTGTTGAACGTCCCAGTGTTGAACGTCCCAGTGTGAAAGTCCCAGTGTGAACGTCCCAGTGTTGAACGTCCCAGTGTTGAACGTCCCAGTGTTGAACGTCCCAGTGTTGAACGTCCCAGTGTTGAACGTCCCAGTGTGAACGTCCCAGTGTGAACGTCCCAGTGTGAACGTCCCATTGTGAAAGTCCCAGTGTTGAACGTCCCAGTGTGAACGTCCCAGTGTGAACGTCCCAGTGTTGAACGTCCCAGTGTCGAACGTCCCAGTGTGAACGTCCCAGTGTGAACGTCCCAGTGTTGAACGTCCCAGTGTTGAACGTCCCAGTGTTGAACGTCCCAGTGTTGAACGTCCCAGTGTGAACGTTCCCAGTGTGAACGGTCCCAGTGTGAACGTTCCCAGTGTGAACGTCCCAGTGTTGAACGTCCCAGTGTTGAACGTCCCAGTGTGAACGTTCCCAGTGTGAACGTCCCAGTGTGAACGTTCCCAGTGTGAACGTTCCCAGTGTGAACGTTCCCAGTGTGAACGTTCCCAGTGTGAACGTTCCCAGTGTGAACGTTCCCAGTGTGAACGTCCCAGTGTTGAACGTCCCAATGTTGAACGTCCCAGTGTTGAACGTCCCAGTGTTGAACGTCCCAGTGTTGAACGTCCCAGTGTTGAACGTCCCATTGTGAAAGTCCCAAATTAGACCCTATATAGTGCATTACTTTTGACCAGAGCCCTAGTCCCTATATAGTTCACTACTTTTGACCAGAGCCCGATGGGCTATATATGGAATAGGGTGCCATTTGGGAGGTAACTCCAGTGACTCATAAAGCTGTGGTTGCTGCATGATGACGCTCTGGTTTGGAAGCAAGTTTAGTTTCCTTCAGTTTCCTTTTAGTTTCCTTCAGCCACGATGACGCTACTGTGATGGCTGCCGCGGCAGGCAGCTTTGTGTCAGTGGAGTTGAATGGACTCTGCCATGTGGAGCTCAGAAAGAAGAGGGAGGGAGAAAGAGAGAGGACTGGGCGAAGACTGGAGCAGCTCTAGGTCCAAAGTAGTGCACTATATAAGGAATAGGGTGCTCTGGTCCAAAGTAGTGCACTATATAAGGAATAGGGTGCTCTGGTCCAAAGTAGTGCATCATATAAGGAATAGGGTGCTCTGGTCCAAAGTAGCGCATTATATAAGGAATAGGGTGCTCTGGTCCAAAGTAGTGCACTATATAAGGAATAGGGTGCTCTGGTCCAAAGTAGTGCACTATATAGGGAATAGGGTGCTCTGGTCCAAAGTAGTGCACTATATAGGGAATAGGGTGCCATTTGAGACGTATTCTGATCTGCTGGCCCTCCCTTTGTCCCGACGACCAGGGAGCAGAGAAACACTGTGCTGTATTCAGGCAGAACAGAGCAGAGGAAAGCAGAGCGCCTTGGCCCTGTGGAGTGGTGGAGGGAGGCTCATGTGAGCCGTCCCAAAATAGACAAATGCCTACGATGAAGTGTAAAGCAGTGGAGGCTGCTCAGAGGAGGAATGGGAGGACCATACTACTTCGTGAATATCATAACATTTTAAATAGTGAAACATTAAAAAACAATTTTTGTATTCAAATATAGTACACTGAATGAAGATATAAATGCAACATGTAAAGTGTTGGTCCCATCTTTCATGAGCTGAAATAAAAGATCCCAGAAATGTTCCATATGAACAAAAAGCTTGTTTCTCTCAAATGTTGAACACAAATTTGTTTACATCCCTGTTAGTGAGCATTTCTCCTTTTCCAAGATAATCCATCCACCTGACAGGTGTGGCATATCAAGAAGCTGATTAATCAGCACGATCATTACACAGGTGCACCTTGTGCTGGGGGCAATATAAGGCCACTCTTAAATGTGCAGTTTTGTCACACAACTTAATGTCACAGATGTCTCAAGTTGAGGGAGCGTGCAATTGGCATGCTGACTGCAGGAATGTCCACCAGAGCTGTTGCCAGAGAATTTAATGTTAATTTCTCTACCATAAGCCACCTCCAATCCCATTTTAGAGAATTTGGCAGTACGCCAGCAGACCACGTGTAACCATGCCAGCCCAGGACCTCCACATCTGGCTTCCTCACCTGTGGGATAGTCTGAGGCCAGCCATCTGGACAGCTGATGAAACTGGGATTGCACAACTGAAGAATTTCTGCACAAACTGTCAGAAACCATCTCAGGGAAGCTCATCTGCGTGCTCGTCGTCCTCACCAGGGTCTTGACTTGACTGCAGTTCGGCGTCGTAACCGACTTTAGTGGGCAAATACTCACCTTCGATGGCTGGAGAAGTGTGCTCTTCACGGGTGAATCCCGGTGGTTAAAACTGCACCAGGCAGATGGCAGACCTCGTGTATTGTGTCGCGGGGGGAATGATGATGTCAATGTTGTGAATCCATGGTGGCAGTGGGACTATGCTATGGGCTAAGGACAACAAACACACATTTTATTAATGGTAATTGTAATGCACAGAGATAACGTGATGAGATCCTGAGACCCGTTGTCGTGCCATTCATCCACCACCATCACCTCATGTTTCAGCATGATAATGAACGAACAGAGATACCGTGACGAGATCCTGAGGACCATTGTCGTGCCATTCATCCACCACCATCACCTCATGTTTCAGCATGATAATATACGGCCCCATGTCATCGGATCTGTACACAATTCCTGGAAGCTGAAAATGCCCCAGTTCATCCATGGCCTGTATACTCAGACATGTCATCCGTTGAGCATGTTTGGGATGCTCTGGATCGACATGTACCACAGAGTGTTCCAGTTCCTGCCAATATCCAGCAACTTCGCACAGCCATTGAAGAGGAGTGGGACAACATTCCACAGACCACAATCAACAGCCTGATCAACTCTATGTGAAGGAGATTTATCACGATGCATGAGGCAAACGGTGGTCACACCAGATACTGACTGGTTTTCTGATCCACGTCCCTACCCTTTTTTTTAAGGTATCTGTGACCAACAGATGTATATCTGTATTCCCAGTCATATGTGAAATCCATAGATTAGGACCTAATGAATTCATTTCAATTGGCTTATTTCCTCATATTTTTTAAATATTTTTTTTACCTTTATTTAACTAGGCAAGTCAGTTAAGAACAAATTCTTATTTTCAATGACGGCCTAGGAACAGTGGGCCTGTCGGCCTGTTCAGGGGGCAGAACGACTGATTTGTACCTTGTCAGCTCTGGGGGTTTAAACTTGCAACCTTCCGGTTACTAGTCCAACACTCTAACCACTAGGCTACCCTGCCGCCCCAAAATGAACTGTAAGTCAGTGATATTTTTGAAATTATTACATGTTGCAGATTTTTCTTCTTAGTTTAGCTAACTAAGTTTAGCATACTTAGCTAGCTAGCCTACTCAACAATCTCACTCAAACAGAGTGGAATGGTGTTTATGGTAGCTACCAGTCCAACACTGGAACTCTTCCAAGTCAAGGTAAGCTTTCCGTTTTATTTATTTATTGCCGCCGGGGCCCGCCGGTGTAAATGCCGGTGTAACTGCTAAACTGCTTGCTGTACGTTGTACTTTTTGATTGTACACATGGGATTGGATTTTGGGTTTACTAAAGCGTTAGTTCTAGTTTGGTGACTATAACGTTAATATGGTAACAACGATGTAGGTTGTGTAGCGGTTAGCGGTTATGATATGAAGGTTTGGCTTGGAGAGGTTTTTTCCCCTGGTCACAGACAGCTGTTGTGTTGTGCACTGAAGTCCACAAGCAAAAGGAAAAGGTGAGAGGAGATGCGAGAAGGAATTATTACTAGCAAAGTGATGATGCTGTATGTGGCTGCTATAAAAGGGAACTGTGATCAGGGGTGTATTCATTCCACCTATTATTTTGCTAAACGTTTCTTAAACAGAATGAAACGGAGATGGACCTACCTGAATTTGTTCAATAAATAAACTTGTTTTAGTTGCAAAACACAACTGTTTGTTCTAATGATTACACCCTAGATCAGCTAGATGCAGGTAAGAGTCTGCAAGTTGGTATTGAATTTGTCACTGTCTGTCACCTTGACTACTTGGCTCCTATTTGTCTCTCGACCTACGTTATAATCTTTAATTCCTAGGCTATGTTGTATGAACCTCATGATGGGTACAGGGGAACATTCTAGTATCATGTAGTAGCCTAAACCTGTCGCTGTTACATTGAACTGGGTGAATGGAATATGAATGAGAGTCATCCAATATGTTGTAATCTTTCATTCCTAGGTTGTATGAACCTCATGATGGGTACAGGGGAACATTCTAGTATCATGTAGTAGCCTAAACCTATCGCTGTTACATTGAACTGGGTGAAACCCTCAGTTGGCGCTGGCCTTCAGAACGTATTCAGAACGTATTCATCAGCCGTGTTGTTGTGTCACAGAACTCAACATGGATTCCAGAGATGATTTTTCTCTACACACCATAACAACAAAGTGAAAACATGTTTTTGTTTTTTAAACATTTTGTGCAAAATGTATTGAAAATGAAAATACAGACATATCTCTATGAAAGGCACGGTAGTTATTATTACTCATCATGTTACTACTTTCATTATGACTTGTTTTACTTGTCTACTACATCTCTATTGTCTTTCTCTCTGCGTTGTTGGGACGGGCCCAAGCATTTGACAAATAAAAATGTCATTTGAATGGAATATGAATGACAGTCATCCGATGTGCTGTAATATAAATAAGGACATTGCTTGTTTAAAAAATGGAAAAAAATGGTCTTCCCATAATCTTAAACGGCACCGATCTCCACTGGTGTAAAGAGAGAGGACAACATGGACGTCTAGGAGATAAACACATGGACTTGGTATTTAGTTGAATTAGATGTTATAGAAGATATAGTAAGTTCTTAGTAGCGTTGTTATTTGACTAGATACTGTATGAGTCCCAAATGGTACCCTGTTCCCTAAGTAGTGCATACTGGTCAAAAGTAGTGCACTACATAGGGAAAAGGGTACCATTTGGGAAGCAACCTAGGGCTCTTACAGCAACAGAACACTGAGAACAGACAGCATTGACTATAGTTTTGTCACAGTTTGGTTCTGTCAGCGGGGGATGTAGTTGTATTTGCTGAATGAGTGATAGTGAGTGAGCAGTCTCCTGCCTCTTGTTCCGAGTTTGTCTTGCTGGTTTCATTATAAACCCCCACAGCAGTCCTGAGGGAGGGAGGGGAGAGGAAGAGAGAGAGAGACAAAATTACCTAAGAAAATGAACAACAATGACATGGTTTTTATGAAGAATGCAAAAAACCTAAGAAGGGAATTGAGAAACTTATCCAACCAAATCCACAGAAACCCAGAACCTGAGCCTTCACTTTGGTGAATCACTAAAACAATACAGAAATACACTAAGAAAAAAGAAGGAACAGCACGTCAGAAATCAATGTAATTGAAGAATCCAAAGAATCTAACCACTTCTGGGAAATTTGGAAAACACTAAACAAACAACAACACAAAGATCTATTCAAAATGGAGATGTATGGATAAACCACTTCTCCAGTCTGATTGGCAAAACAAAAAAGAACAAACAGCTAATACATACACATGATCAATTACACATCTTAGAATCAACTATTAAAGACTACCAGAACCCACTGGATTCTCCAATTACATTGAATGAACTACAGGACAAAATACAAACCCTCCAACCCAAAGAGACCTGTGGGGTTGATGATATCCTCAATAAAATGATAAAATATACAGACCACAAATTTAAATTGGCTAAACTTGGAACGCTTTAACATCATCCTCAGCTCTGGCATCTTCCCCAATATTTTTAACCAAGGTCTGATCTCCACAAAAGTGGAAACAAATTCAACCCCAATAACTACCAATAACTACCGTGGGATATACGTTAGCAGCAACCTTGGGAAAAATCCTCTGCATTATCATTAACAGCAGACTCGTACATTTCCTCAGTGAAAACAATATACGAGCAAATGAGCAAATTGGCTTTTTACCAAATTATGACAGACCACATATTCACCATAGATTATATTATATATTCACCATATTCACAAACAGATAATTACTTGACACATGGGAAAGAATGAACAAAAAAACAGAGCAAACTAGAATGCTATCTGGCCCTAAACAGAGAGTACACAGCGGCAGAATACCTGACCACTGTGACTGACCCAACATTAAGGAAAGCTTTGACTATGTACAGACTCAGTAAGTATAGCCTTGCTATTGAGAAAGGCCGCCGTAGGCAGACATGGCTCTCAAGAGAAGACAAGCTATGTGCACACTGCCCACAAAATGAGGTGGAAACTGAGCTGCACTTCCTAACCTCCTGCCCAACGTATGACCACAAAGAATTCAAAACCAAACCCAATTTTGATAAACTCCCAAATATACTGGGTGAAATACCAGTTTGCCATCACAGCAGCAAGATGTGACCTGTTGCCACAAGAAAAGGTCAACCAGTGAAGAACAAAATATCATTGTAAATACAACCCATATTTATGTTTATTTATTTTCCCCTGTGTACTTTAACTATTTCCACGTTGTTACAACATGACCAATAATATAACATCTGGAAACTTGGTTGTCATGGTTACTGTACATTTTTATTGTCTTTTTATTTCTTTTCTATTTCACTTCTTGACATCCAGGACCTCTCCTTCTACCCCTCAAGCCATCAGACAATTAATCAAACCCGGACTATTCCCTTTTGTTTTTACACTGACCTCGACTAACCCCCACACACTGACTCTGTACCGTAATACCCTGTATATAGCCTCCACATTGACTCTGTACCGTAATACCCTGTATATAGCCTCCACATTGACTCTGTACCGTAATACCCTGTATATAGCCCCCACACACTGACTCTGTACCGTAATACCCTGTATATAGCCCCCACACACTGACTCTGTACCGTAATACCCTGTATATAGCCTCCACATTGACTCTGTTCCGTAATACCCTGTATATAGCCTCCACATTGACTCTGTACCGTAATACCCTGTATATAGCCCCCACACACTGACTCTGTACCGTAATACCCTGTATATAGCCCCCACACACTGACTCTGTACCGTAATACCCTGTATATAGCCCCCACACACTGACTCTGTACCGTAATACCCTGTATATAGCCCCCACACACTGACTCTGTACCGTAATACCCTGTATATAGCCCCCACACACTGACTCTGTACCGTAATACCCTGTATATAGCCTCCACATTGACTCTGTACCGTAATACCCTGTATATAGCCTCCACATTGACTCTGTACCGTAATACCCTGTATATAGCCTCCACATTGACTCTGTTCCGTAATACCCTGTATATAGCCTCCACATTGACTCTGTACCGTAATACCCTGTATATAGCCCCCACACACTGACTCTGTACCGTAATACCCTGTATATAGCCCCCACACACTGACTCTGTACCGTAATACCCTGTATATAGCCCCCACACACTGACTCTGTACCGTAATACCCTGTATATAGCCCCCACACACTGACTCTGTACCGTAATACCCTGTATATAGCCCCCACACACTGACTCTGTACCGTAACACCCTGTATATAGCCTCCACACTGACTCTGTACCGTAATACCCTGTATATAGCCCCCACACACTGACTCTGTACCGTAATACCCTGTATATAGCCCCACACACTGACTCTGTACCGGTACCGCCTGTATATAGCCTCCACATTGACTCTGTACCGTAACATCCTGTATATAGCCTCCACATTGACGCTGTACCGGTACCCCCTGTATATAGCCTCCACATTGACTCTGTACCGGTACCCCCTGTATATAGCCTCCACACTGACTCTGTACCGTAACACCCTGTATATAGCCTCCACATTGACTCTGTACCGTACCCCCTGTATATAGCTTCCACATTGACTCTGTACCGAAATACCCTGTATATAGCCTCCACATTGACTCTGTACTGGTACCCCCTGTATATAGCCTCCACATTGACTCTGTACTGGTACCCCCTGTATATAGCCTCCACATTGACTCTGTACCAGTACCCCCTGTATATAGCCTCCACACTGACTCTGTACCGTAACACCCTGTATATAGCCTCCACATTGACTCTGTACCGTACCCCCTGTATATAGCTTCCACATTGACTCTACCGAAATACCCTGTATATAGCCTCCACATTGACTCTGTACTGGTACCCCCTGTATATAGCCTCCACACTGACTCTGTACCGTAACACCCTGTATATAGCCTCCACATTGACTCTGTACCGTACCCCCTGTATATAGCTTCCACATTGACTCTGTACCGGTACCCCCTGTATATAGTCTCCACATTGACTCTGTACTGGTACCCCCTGTATATAGCCTCCACATTGACTCTGTACTGGTACTCCCTGTATATAGCCTCCACATTGACTCGGTACCGGTACCCCCTGTATATAGCCTCCACATTGACTCTGTACCGGTACCCCTTGTATATAGCCTCCACATTGACTCTGTACCCCATGTATATAGCCTCCACATTGACTCTGTACTGGTTCCCCCTGTATATAGCCTCCACATTGACTCTGTACCGGTACCCCTTGTATATAGCCTCCACATTGACTCTGTACCGGTACCCCCTGTATATAGCCTCCACATTGACTCTGTACCGGTACCCCCTGTATATAGCCTCCACATTGACTCTGTACTGGTACCCCCTGTATATAGCCTCCACATTGACTCTGTACTGGTACCCCCTGTATATAGCCTCCACATTGACTCTGTACCGTAACACCCTGTATACAGCCTCCACATTGACTCTGTACCGTAACACTCTGTATATAGCCTCCACATTGAGTCTGTACCGGTACCCCCTGTATATAGCCTCCACATTGACTCTGTACTGGTACCCCCTGTATATAGCCTCCACATTGACTCTGTACCGTAACACCCTGTATAGGGGAGGGAAGGAGAGGGAAAGATGGAGAGGGGGAGAGAAGGAGAGGGAGAGGGGAAGAGAAGGAGAGGGAAAGAGGGAGCCATTGGGAAAATGTCAACATGGTGTGTTTCCTGTTCTTTCTTCCAGCAGTGGTCTTTGATTTACAACGGCAGGGGGGAGGGCAGGGGGAGGTAGTAGTTGTGGTGGTGGGATGGGGGGCAGGGTGGAGGTGGGATCGGGGTCAGGGCTTTCAGGACTAGGGTGGAGAAGGGGGGCAGGGCAGGCTAGCAGGCCACACCAGGGGTAGACGTGATGGTGGGGGGCAGGGCTGGCTAGCAGGCTACACCAGGGGTAGACGTGGTGGTGGGGGGCAGGGCACACCAGGGGTAGACGTGGTGGTGGGGGGCAGGGCTGGCTAGCAGGCCACACCAGGGGTAGACGTGGTGGTGGGGGGCAGGGCTGGCTAGCAGGCCACACCAGGGGTAGACGTGGTGGTGGGGGGCAGGGCTGGCTAGCAGGCCACACCAGGGGTAGACGTGGTGGTGGTGGGGGGCAGGGCTGGCTAGCAGGCCACACCAGGGGTAGATGTGGTGGTGGGGGTCAGGGCTGGCTAGCAGGCCACACCAGGGGTAGACGTGGTGGTGGGGGGCAGGGCTGGCTAGCAGGCCACACCAGGGGTAGACGTGGTGGTGGGGGGCAGGGCTGGCTAGCAGGCCACACCAGGGGTAGATGTGGTGGTGGGGGTCAGGGCTGGCTAGCAGGCCACACCAGGGGTAGACGTGGTGGTGGGGGGCAGGGCTGGCTAGCAGGCCACACCAGGGGTAGACGTGGTGGTGGGGGGCAGGGCTGGCTAGCAGGCCACACCAGGGGTAGATGTGGTGGTGGGGGGCAGGGCTGGCTAGCAGGCCACACCAGGGGTAGACGTGGTGGTGGGGGGCAGGGCTGGCTAGCAGGCCACACCAGGGGTTGATGTGGTGGTGGTGGGGGTCAGGGCTGGCTAGCAGGCCACACCAGGGTTAGACGTGGTGGTGGGGGGCAGGGCTGGCTAGCAGGCCACACCAGGGGTAGACGTGGTGGTGGGGGGCAGGGCTGGCTAGCAGGCCACACCAGGGGTAGATGTGGTGGTGGTGGGGGGCAGGGCTGGCTAGCAGGCCACACCAGGGGTAGATGTGGGGGTCAGGGCTGGCTAGCAGGCCACACCAGGGGTAGATGTGGTGGTGGTGGGGGGCAGGGCTGGCTAGCAGGCCACACCAGGGGTAGATGTGGGGGTCAGGGTTGCTAGCAGGCCACACCAGGGGTAGACGTGGTGGTGGGGGGCAGGGCTGGCTAACAGGCCACACCAGGGGTAGACGTGGTGGTGGGGGGCAGGGCTGGCTAGCAGGCCACACCAGGGGTAGATGTGGTGGTGGGGGTCAGGGCTGGCTAGCAGGCCACACCAGGGTTAGACGTGGTGGTGGGGGGCAGGGCTGGCTAGCAGGCCACACCAGGGGTAGACGTGGTGGTGGGGGGCAGGGCTGGCTAGCAGGCCACACCAGGGGTAGATGTGGTGGTGGGGGGCAGGGCTGGCTAGCAGGCCACACCAGGGGTAGATGTGGTGGTGGTGGGGGGCAGGGCAGGGTCATAAACTAATGAAGGAATCTAAATGAGCTGCTCTACTGGAATAGAAGGGCTAATCAATGCTTCCTCTGGCTTATTAAATACAGCCTACAGGGATCTACTCTCCATGGGAAACTATGGGAAGCCCTGGGTTACCTCCCAAATGACACCCTATTCCCTACATACTGCACTACTTGTGACCCCCCCCCATAGGGGCACTACATAGGGAATAGGGTGCCATTTGGGACACACAGGGTTTAAAGGAAGGTAAGGCCTGGAGGGTGCAGCTATTCTGTGACCCCACCCAGGGGTCAAACAACTGCCTTCTGATTGGAGACACACAGTCCATTTTACATTTCAAAAATCAAATAATACATGCTGGTCTTGAACCATGCTGGTCTGGTGTAGAGTGTAGACAATGGGTTCTGACTTATATAAGCTGTTTCTAAGCATTGTTAGGCTACTTTGTGGTCTGGTGTAGACAATGGGTTCTGACTTATATAAGCTTATATGACCTGCCTCATTCACATATTCATTTATGACAAGCCTCATTCACATATTCATTTATGACCTGCCTCATTCACATCTTCATTTATGACCTGCCTCATTCACATCTTCATTCATGTCCTGCCTCATTCACCTCTTCATATATGACCTGCCTCATTCACATCTTCATTTATGACCTGCCTCATTCACCTCTTCATATATGACCTGCCTCATTCACATTTTCATTTATGACCTGCCTCATTCACCTCTTCATATATGTCCTGCCTCATTCACCTCTTCATATATGACCTGCCTCCTTCACCTCTTCATTTATGACCTGCCTCATTCACCTCTTCATTTATGACCTGCCTCATTCACATTTTCATTTATGACCTGCCTCATTCACATTTTCATTTATGACCTGCCTCATTCACCTCTTCATATATGTCCTGCCTCATTCACCTCTTCATATATGACCTGCCTCCTTCACCTCTTCATTTATGACCTGCCTCATTCACCTCTTCATTTATGACCTGCCTCATTCACATCTTCATTTATGACCTGCCTCATTCACATCTTCATTTATGACCTGCCTCATTCACCTCTTCATTTATGACCTGCCTCATTCACATCTTCATTTATGACCTGCCTCATTCACCTCTTCATATATGACCTGCCTCATTCACCTCTGTATTTATGACCTGCCTCATTCACATGTTCATATATGACCTGCCTCATTCACCTCTTCATTTATGACCTGCCTCATTCACATCTTCATTTATGACCTGCCTCATTCACATCTTCATTTATGACCTGCCTCATTCACCTCTTCATATATGACCTGCCTCATTCACATCTTTATATATGACCTGCCTCATTCACCTCTGTATTTATGACCTGCCTCATTCACATGTTCATATATGACCTGCCTCATTCACATCTTCATTTATGACCTGCCTCATTCACCTCTTCATATATGACCTGCCTCATTCACCTCTGTATTTATGACCTGCCTCATTCACATGTTCATATATGACCTGCCTCATTCACCTCTTCATTTATGACCTGCCTCATTCACATGTTCATATATGACCTGCCTCATTCACCTCTGTATTTATGACCTGCCTCATTCACATGTTCATATATGACCTGCCTCATTCACCTCTTCATTTATGGCCTGCCTCATTCACATCTTCTCCTGGCTCAACTGCTAGTCTATATGTAGGGTGTCCTCCCACACTGCTCACAGTGGGTGAAAACGTGCTTTGTGGATTTAAATTTCACTTCCTTATGTTATAAAATACTTTTTACCAAGACAATGTGCTGAATCGTTATAGCTAAAGTTGGGTTTCATAGTCTAATACATTCAGTGGCATGTATTGATGGATACCAAGGGAAGCCAGGCTTCGCCAAAAAATTTACAAAAATAACAAATATTTAGTTTCATAATTTTCCTTCATTTTGCAAGAGGCTGAAATGTATCTCACAGGAGAAATCATCAGAGAGAGATAAACAGGGCCCCTCTGTCTCTCTGTCTGTAGACCATCTATCTGATACTGTCTGGCCCGAACGAGTAGGATATTGTTGCCACCCGTAGCAGTTGAAGGCAAGGGAAGCCAGCGAGCGTCTGGCCTCCCTTGAAAAAAAATAAATCACGTTTTTAAAAATTAGCCAATCAGAGTTGAGCTAAACTGAGCGAGCTCAACTGTGAATGGTCCTGGCACACCAAAAAATAAAACAAGTGTCAATGGAAGCCATCTTGGATTTGGCTTCACTCCTATCAAATCCCATTGAGAGCATACGTCATTGATTGCACACAGCCTAGTTGACAGAAGGTCATTTCACACGGCATTGATTTCTTTGGCCTTTAGTCACCCTAATCTGGTCATCCTAAAAGGCTAAAAACTCCAATAACTGTTGAACAGATTATGAGACATGATGTTCTGACCATTTTCTTAGAGGATTCAACTTTTTAACATACTGTATTTTACCCATATTTTGGACAACCATCTCTGCAGTACTCCATCAATCAGGCCTTTATGGTAGAGTGGCCAGACGGAAGCCACTCCTCAGTAAAATACACATTATAGCCTGCTTGGAGTTTGCCAAAAGTCACCTAAAGACTCTCAGACCATGAGAAACAAGATTCTCTGGTCTGATTAAACCAATATTTAACTCTTTACCCTGAATGCCAAGCGTCACTTCTGGAGGAAACCTGACACCATCCCTACGGTGAAGCATGGTGGTGGCATAATCATGTCTGGAGCAAACCTGGCACCATCCGTACGGTGAAGCATGGTGGTGGCATAATCATGTCTGGAGCAAACCTGGCACCATCCCTACGGTGAAGCATGGTGGTAGCATAATCATGCTGTGGGGATGTCTTTCAGCGGCAGGGACTGGGAGACTAGTCTGGATTGAGGGAAAGATAAACTGAGCAAAGTACAGAGATCCTTGATGAAAACCTGCTCCAGAGCGGTCTGGACCTCAGACTGGGGTGGGGGTTCCCCTTCCAACAGGACAATGACCTCAGTAAAAAATTGTACACCTCCACAAGTCTGGTTGATCCTTGGGAGCAATTTCCAAATGACTGAAAGTACTACGTTCATCTGTACAACCAATAGTATGCAAGTATAAACACCATGGGACACACAGTCGTCATACCGCTCAGGAAGGAGATGCGTTCTGTCTCTTAGAGATGAACGTACTTTGGTGCGAAAAGTGTAAATCAATCCCAGAACAACAGCAAAGGACCTTGTGAAGATGCTGGAGGAAACAGGTACAAAAGTATCTATATACACAGTAAAAGGAGTCCTATATCGACATAACCTGAAAGGCTGCTCAGCAAGGAAGAATCCACTGCTCCAAAACTGCCATTAAAAAGCTAGACTATGGTTTGCAACTGCACATGGGGACAAAGATCGTACTTTTTGGAGAAATGTCCTCTGGTCTGATGAAACAAAAATAGAATTGTTTGACCATAATGACCATCGTCATGACCACCTGCTGCAGGAGGGACTTGTGCACGTCCCCCTGGAAGTCAGGGCCCTGCATGTCCGGTCGGTACGCCCCCATTATTAGTTTAGATAGCTGGCCTCTTGACTAACTACCAATGTAAAAGTTGTTAACTGACTTTTATATATATTTTTTATGTTACGTTTAACCTTTATTTAACTAGGCAAGTCTTTTTTAATTTTCAATGGCGGGCCTAACCCGGATGACGCTGGGCCAATTATGCGCCGCCCTATGGGACTCCCAATCACGGCCGGTTGTGATACAGCCTGTAATGGAACCAGGGTCTGTGGTGACGCTCCTGGCACTGAGATGCAGTGTCTTAGACCGCTGAAACAGGGTCTGTAGTGACGCTCCTGGCACTGAGATGCAGTGCCTCAGACCTCTGAACCAGGGTCTGTGGTGACGCTCCTGGCACTGAGATGCAGTGCCTCAGACCGCTGAACCAGGGTCTGTAGTGACGCTCCTGGCACTGTGATGCAGTACCTCAGACCGCTGCGCCACTCGGTAGGCCGCTATTTGAGTGACTGATATGACAAGAGAAACTACTGGTGTATTCTAGTATACTCACAATAGTAAGTTCACTGGGACCGGTTCCCCTAGTGGATGGGGGCCCCCTAGTTGACCGGGGGCCCTAAGCGACCATTCATGTTGCTTATGCCTGGGGCTGGTCCTGCATACAATACAACTTAATTTGTCCATTTGTTACAACACACAAACACACACAGGTTAGCTATTTATAAAGCATTTAGCAATAATGAATTGACTTATTATTCAAATAGGGAAAATGATGACTGAACTTTTGTATTTTAGTGATTTTGAAATGTATTAAGCCGTGCAGGTTGAACTGTGTGCCTTGGCTCTGTGTGAATGAGGCCTCATTTGGAGCAGGTTTGTGTTTGTCATACTTTAGGTTTATTGACCACTCCACAGACACACACACACACACACACACACACAGACACGCAAACACAGAGCCTCTGTACACAAATGGGACTGTGGGAAAGCTATGTTTACCAAAATCCTGATGTAGGTAACGCCTTCCTCTCTGTCTGCCTTCCTCTCTGTCTGCCTTCCTCTCTGCCTGCCTCTCTGCCTGCCTCTCTGCCTGCCTTCCTCTCTGCCTGCCTTCCTCTCTGCCTGCCTACCTCTCTGCCTGCCTGCCTCTATGCCTGCCTACCTCTCTGCCTGCCTACCTCTCTGCCTGCCTGCCTCTCTGCCTGCCTACCTCTGCCTGCCTCTCTGCCTGCCTGCCTCTCTGCCTGCCTGCCTCTCTGCCTGCCTGCCTCTCTGCCTGCCTGCCTCTGCCTGCCTACCTCTCTGCCTGCCTGCCTGCCTCTCTGCCTGCCTGCCTCTCTGCCTGCCTTCCTCTCTGCCTGCTTTCCTCTCTGCCTGCCTTCCTCTCTGCCTTCCTTAATCTGTCTACCTGCCTGACTTCCTCTCTGCCTGCCTTCCTCTTTGTCTGCCTGCCCGACTTCCTCTCTGCCTGTCTTCCTCTTTGTCTGCCTGCCTGCCTCTCTGCCTGCCTTCTTCTCTGCCTACCTGCTAGTCAAGCCTGTTTCAGTAGACTAGCCAAGCCTGGGACCGGTCCCTGTTTCAGTAGACTAGCCAAGCCTGGGACCGGTCCCTGTTTCAGTAGACTAGCCAAGCCTGGGACCGGTCCTTGTTTCAGTAGACTAGCCAAGCCTGGGACCGGTCCCTGTTTCAGTAGACTAGTCAAGCCTGGGACCAGTCCCTGTTTCAGTAGACTAGCCAAGCCTGGGACCGGTCCCTGTTTCAGTAGACTAGCCAAGCCTGGGACCGGTCCTTGTTTCAGTAGACTAGCCAAGCCTGGGACCGGTCCCTGTTTCAGTAGACTAGCCAAGCCTGGGACCGGTCCTTGTTTCAGTAGACTAGCCAAGCCTGGGACCGGTCCCTTTTTCAGTAGACTAGCCAAGCCTGGGACCGGTCCTTGTTTCAGTAGACTAGCCAAGCCTGGGACCGGTCCCTGTTTCAGTAGACTAGCCAAGCCTGGGACCGGTCCCTGTTTCAGTAGACTAGTCAAGCCTGGGACCAGTCCCTGTTTCAGTAGACTAGCCAAGCCTGGGACCGGTCCCTGTTTCAGTAGACTAGTCAAGCCTGGGACCGGTCCCTGTTTCAGTAGACTAGCCAAGCCTGGGACCGGTCCCTGTTTCAGTAGACTAGCCAAGCCTGGGACCGGTGAATCTCTCTCAGTTGAAGGTCTTTATTGTCATGGGAAACATGTTAACGTTGCCAAAGTAAGTGAAATAGATAATAAACAAAAGTGAAATAAACTATAAAAATGAACAGCAAATATTACACTCACAGAAGTGTAATAAAGAATGAAGACATTACAAATGTCATATTATGTATATTATATATACAGTGTTGTAACGATGTGAAAATAATTAAAGTATTCAAGGGAAAATAAAATAAACATAAATATGGGTTGTATTTACAATGTTCTTCACTGGTTGACCTTTTCTTGTGGCAACAGATCACAAATCTTGCTGCTGTGATGAAACATTGTAGAATTTCACCCAGTAGATATTGGAGTTTATCAAATTTGGGTTTGTTTTCAAACTCTTTGTGGCTCTGTGTAATCTGATATGTGTCTCTAATATGGTCATACAATTAGGAGGTTAGGAAGTGCAGCTCAGTTTCCACCTCATTGTGTGGGCAGTGTGCACATAGCCTGTCTTCTCCTGGGAGCCAGGTCTGCCTTTGGCAGCCTTTCTCAATAGCAAGGCAATCCTCAATAAACCTGTACATAATCAAAGCCTTCCTTAAATGTTGGGTCAGTCACAGTGGTCAGGTATTCTGCCGCTGTGTAGTCTCTGTTTGGGGCCAAATAGCATTCTAGTTTGCTCTGTTTTGTTGTTAATTCTTTCCAATGTGTCAAGTAATTACCTTTTTGTTTTCTCATGATTTGGTTGGGTCTAATTGTGTTGCTGTCCTGGGGGTCTGTGGGGTCTGTTTGTGTTTGTGAACAGAGCCCCAGGACCAGCTTGCTTAGGGGACTCTTCTCCAGGTTCATCTTTCTGTAGGTGATGGCTTTGTTATGGGAGGTTTGGGAATCGCTTCCTTTTAGGTGGTTGTAGAATTTAACAGCTCTTTTCTGGATTTTGATAATTAGCTGGTATAGGCCTTATTCTCTTTCTTTCTTTATTTCTCTCTTTCTTTCTTTCTTTCTTTCTTTCTTTCTCTCTTTCTTTCTTTCTTTCTTTCTCTCTTTCTCTCTTTCTTTCTTTCTCTCTTTCTCTCTTTCTTTCTTAGGGAGGTCAGATCTAATCAGACTGATCACCTCTTCCTTTCCCGGTATGCCTGACTGGACTCTACATCAGCAGGACATCATCAAGAGAGATTACTGGCCCAATCCATGTGACCCTACTGTGACTTTAAGTTTCTCTTTGTTGGGGTGGAGGGGCTCATATCAGCAGGCAGGCTCACTAACGAAGCAACTCATTCCAAAAACATTCTCTGACTGATCTGTCTCCCATCTCTGACATCAGTTCTTAACTCTCTGGATGGGGAACCTCTTTTGGATGTACTGTTTTACATATGACAACAATACTCACTTTTTCCATTGTTGTCTCTTTTTGGGAGGGGTTTATTAATTAATGAATCATTATTAAAGGAGGGCCGGGGTCATTATTAAATATTTGTCCACTCATTTTTTGGTCACTTCTTCATTTATGTCTACACATGTAGAATCCTTTTTACCATTACTACTGACTACTTCAAATCAAAGTTTGTCACGTGAAACCTAATACAGTGAAATGCAGGTCCAAAGCAACAGTGCAATTTTTAAGTAACAAATAGATATTAGGTGAACAATAGAAAGAAAAACCAAGAGGTTATATACAGTAGAGAGGTTATATACAGGAAACCGGTTAGTCTGGCTAACTAATAATAATAACAGAGAGGTTATATACAGTAGAGAGGTTATATACAGGAAACCGGTTAGTCTGGCTAACTAATAATAATAACAGAGAGGTTATATATAGTAGAGAGGTTATATACAGGAAACCGGTTAGTCTGGCTAACTAATAATAATAACAGAGAGGTTATATACAGTAGAGAGGTTATATACAGGAAACCGGTTAGTCTGGCTAACTAATAATAATAACAGAGAGGTTATATATAGTAGAGGGGTTATATACAGGAAACCGGTTAGTCTGGCTAACTAATAATAATAACAGAGAGGTTATATACAGTAGAGAGGTTATATACAGGAAACCGGTTAGTCTGGCTAACTAATAATAATAACAGAGAGGTTATATATAGTAGAGAGGTTATATACAGGAAACCGGTTAGTCTGGCTAACTAATAATAATAACAGAGAGGTTATATACAGTAGAGAGGTTATATATAGTAGAGAGGTTATATACAGGAAACCGGTTAGTCTGGCTAACTAATAATAATAACAGAGAGGTTATATATATAGTAGAGAGGTTATATACAGGAAACCTGTTAGTCTGGCTAACTAATAATAATAACAGAGAGGTTATATACAGTAGAGAGGTTATATACAGTAGAGAGGTTATATACAGGAAACCGGTTACCTGACAGGGGGAGGCGAGAGGGTGGTATTAAAACTCTTTAACATCATCCTCAGCTCTGTCATCTTCCCCAATATTTGGAACAAAGGACTGATCACCCCAACCGACAAAAGTGGAGACACATCAAATCAAATCAAATTTTATTTGTCACATGCACATGGTTAGCAGATGTTAATGCGAGTGTAGCGAAATGCTTGTGCTTCTAGTTCCGACAATGCAGTAATAACCAACAAGTAATCTAACTAACAATTCCAAAACTACTGTCTTATACACAGTGTAAGGGGATAAAGAATATGTACATAAGGATATATGAATGAGTGATGGTACAGAGCAGCATAGGCAAGATACAGTAGATGATATCGAGTACAGTATATACATATGAGATGAGTATGTAAACAAAGTGGCATAGTTAAAGTGGCTAGTGATACATGTATTACATAAGGATGCAGTCGATGATATAGAGTACAGTATATACGTATGCATATGAGATGAATAATGTAGGGTAAGTAACATTATATAAGGTAGCGTTGTTTAAAGTGGCTAGTGATATATTTACATCATTTCCTATCAATTCCCATTATTAAAGTGGCTGGAGTGAGTCAGTGTCATTGTCAGTGTGTTGGCAGCAGCCACTCAATGTTAGTGGTGGCTGTTTAACAGTCTGATGGCCTTGAGATAGAAGCTGTTTTTCAGTCTCTCGGTCCCCGCTTTGATGCACCTGCACTGACCTCGCCTTCTGGATGATAGCGGGGTGAACAGGCAGTGGCTTGGGTGGTTGATGTCCTTGATGATCTTTATGGCCTTCCTGTAACATCGGGTGGTGTAGGTGTCCTGGAGGGCAGGTAGTTTGCCCCCGGTGATGCGTTGTGCAGACCTCACTACCCTCTGGAGAGCCTTACGGTTGAGGGCGGAGCAGTTGCCGTACCAGGCGGTGATACAGCCCGACAGGATGCTCTCGATTGTGCATCTGTAGAAGTTTGTGAGTGCTTTTGGTGACAAGCCGAATTTCTTCAGCCTCCTGAGGTTGAAGAGGCGCTGCTGCGCCTTCTTCACGATGCTGTCTGTGTGAGTGGACCAATTCAGTTTGTCTGTGATGTGTACACCGAGGAACTTAAAACTTGCTACCCTCTCCACTACTGTTCCATCGATGTGGATCGGGGGGTGTTCCCTCTGCTGTTTCCTGAAGTCCACAATCATCTCCTTAGTTTTGTTGACGTTGAGTGTGAGGTTATTTTCCTGACACCACACTCCGAGGGCCCTCACCTCCTCCCTGTAGGCCGTCTCGTCGTTGTTGGTAATCAAGCCTACCACTGTTGTGTCGTCCGCAAACTTGATGATTGAGTTGGAGGCGTGCGTGGCCACGCAGTCGTGGGTAAACAGGGAGTACAGGAGAGGGCTCAGAACGCACCCTTGTGGGGCCCCAGTGTTGAGGATCAGCGGGGAGGAGATGTTGTTGCCTACCCTCACCACCTGGGGGCGGCTCGTCAGGAAGTCCAGTACCCAGTTGCACAGGGCGGGGTCGAGACCCAGGGTCTCGAGCTTGATGACGAGCTTGGAGGGTACTATGGTGTTGAATGCCGAGCTGTAGTCGATGAACAGCATTCTCACATAGGTATTCCTCTTGTCCAGATGGGTTAGAGCAGTGTGCAGTGTGGTTGAGATTGCATCGTCTGTGGACCTATTTGGGCGGCAAGCAAATTGGAGTGGGTCTAGGGTGTCAGGTAGGGTGGAGGTGATATGGTCCTTGACTAGTCTCTCAAAGCACTTCATGATGACGGATGTGAGTGCTACGGGGCGGTAGTCGTTTAGATCAGTTACCTTAGCTTTCTTGGGAACAGGAACAATGGTGGCCCTCTTGAAGCATGTGGGAACAGCAGACTGGTATAGGGATTGATTGAATATGTCCGTAAACACACCGGCCAGCTGGTCTGCGCATGCTCTGAGGGCGCGGCTGGGGATGCCGTCTGGGCCTGCAGCCTTGCGAGGGTTAACACGTTTAAATGTTTTACTCACCTCGGCTGCAGTGAAGGAGAGGCCGCATGTTTTCGTTGCAGGCCGTGTCAGTGGCACTGTATTGTCCTCAAAGCGGGCAAAAAAGTTATTTAGTCTGCCTGGGAGCAAGACATCCTGGTCCGTGACTGGGCTGGATTTCTTCCTGTAGTCCGTGATTGACTGTAGACCCTGCCACATGCCTCTTGTGTCTGAGCCGTTGAATTGAGATTCTACTTTGTCTCTGTACTGACGCTTAGCTTGTTTGATAGCTTTGCGGAGGGAATAGCTGCACTGTTTGTATTCGGTCATGTTACCAGACACCTTGCCCTGATTAAAAGCAGTGGTTCGCGCTTTCAGTTCCACACGAATGCTGCCATCAATCCACGGTTTCTGGTTAGGGAATGTTTTAATCGTTGCTATGGGAACGACATCTTCAACGCACGTTCTAATGAACTCGCACACCGAATCAGCGTATTCTTCAATATTGTTATCTGACGCAATACGAAACATGTCCCAGTCCACGTGATGGAAGCAGTCTTGGAGTGTGGAGTCAGCTTGGTCGGACCAGCGTTGGACGGACCTCAGCGTGGGAGCCTCTTGTTTTAGTTTCTGTCTGTAGGCAGGGATCAACAAAATGGAGTTGTGGTCAGCTTTTCCGAAAGGGGGGCGGGGCAGGGCCTTATATGCGTCGCGGAAGTTAGAGTAACAATGATCCAAGGTCTTTCCACCCCTGGAACATTTGGGGACATTTGTCCCCAATAACTACCGTGGGATATACGTTAACAGCAACCTTGGGGAAATCCTCTGCATTATCATTAACAGCAGACTCGTACATTTCCTCAGTGAAAATTATGAGCAAATGTCAAATAGTATTTTCACCAAATGACCGTACGACAGACCACGTATTCACCCTGCACACCCTAACTGACAAACAAACAAACCAAACCAAAAGTAAAGTGTTATGGGTTTTTTTTTTCCCAAAAAAAGCTTTTGACTCAATTTGGCTCTGCTATATAAATCAATGGAAACTGGTGTTCTAAAATCCATGTACACCAAACAACACGTCTTAAATTTGATTTATTTCCACAGGGCCATGGGGTGAGACAGGGATGCAGCTTGAGAATAATAGGGAAGACATCAAAACGATTAAATAACACAAAAAAGTGTTAAACAAAACAAAATGTATTTTATATTTTATGTTCTTCAAACACTCTTGGCATTCTCTCAACCAGCTTCACCTGGAATGCTTTTCCAGCAGTATTTGAGGAGTTCCCACATATGCTGAGCACTTGTTGGCTGCATTTCCTTCACTCTGAGGTCCAACTCAACACCAAACCATCTCAATTGGGTTGAGGTTGGCTTATTGTCGATGCCAGGTCATCTGATGCAGCACTCCATCACTCTCCTTCTTGGTCAAATAGCCCTGACACAGCCTGGAGGTGTGTTGGGTCATTGTCCTGTTGAAGGGGAGGTGTTCTGTTGATTGACTGTCATCGCTATTATTCTACAATGTAGAAAATAGTGAAAAAAATAAAATACCTTGAATGAGTAGGTGTGTCCAAAATGTTGACTGGTACTGTGTATATATATCAACAAATTGGCAAGGACACTAGAACAGTCTGCAGCACCCGGCCTCACCCAACTAGAATCTGAAGTCAAATGTTTTCTGTTCGCTGATGATCTGGTGCTTCTGTCCCCAACCAAGTAGGGCCTACAGCAGCACCTAGATCTTCTGCACAGATTCTGTCAGACCTGGGCCATGACAGTAAATGACCATATTAGACACATATTTCCCTCAGATTACACAAACCCACAAAGAATTCGAAAACAAATCCAATTTTGATAAACTCCCGTATCTACTGGGTGAAATACCACAGTGTGCCATCACAGCAGCAATATAAAGTGACCTGTTGCCACGAGAAAAGGGCAACCAGTGAAGAACAAACACCATTGTAAATACAACCCATATCTATGTTTATTTATTTTCCCTTTTGTACTTTAACTATTTGCACATCATTACAACACTGTATATATACACAATATGACATTAGAAATGTGAGAGCACAGGTGGAGGGGAGATGGGAGAGCACAGGGTGAGGGGAGATGGGAGAGCACAGGGTGAGGGGAGATGGGAGAGCACAGGGGGAGGGGAGATGGGAGAGCACAGGGGGGCCGACAGGGGGAGGGGAGATGGGAGAGCACAGGGGGAGGGGAGATGGGAGAGCAGGGGGAGGGAACAACCAGGGGGAGGAACAGGAAAATATCATTGGGAGGGAGAGGGGAAGGGGAGAGGGAGACAGCCTCCCTGCCTCTCTCTCTGCCTCTCTTTCTGCCTCCCTGCCTTTCTGGTCCTGGCTGCATACCTCATATACCTCTCAGCTGCTTGTGAGGTCTAGTCCACTAAGCATTGGGTTCTCAGCTGCTGGTGAGGTCTAGTCCACTAAGCATTGGGTTCTCAGCTGCTGGTGATGTCTAGTCTACTAAGCATTGGGTTCTCAGCTGCTTGTGAGGTCTAGACCACTAAGCATTGGGTTCTCAGCTGTTGGTGAGGTCTAGTCCACTAAGCATTGGGTTCTCAGCTGCTGGTGAGGTCTAGTCCACTAAGCATTGGGTTCTCAGCTGCTGGTGATGTCTAGTCCACTAAGCATTGGGTTCTCAGCTGCTTTTGCGGTCTAGACCACTAAGCATTGGGTTCTCAGCTGCTGGTGAGGTCTAGTCCACTAAGCATTGGTTTCTCAGCTGCTGGTGAGGTCTAGTCCACTAAGCATTGGGTTCTCAGCTGCTGGTGAGGTCTAGTCCACTAAGCATTGGGTTCTCAGCTGCTGGTGAGGTCTAGTCCACTAAGCATTGGGTTCTCAGCTGCTGGTGAGTTCTAGTCCACTAAGCATTGGGTTCTCAGCTGCTTGTGAGGTCTAGTCCACTAAGCATTGGGTTCTCAGATGCTGGTGAGGTCTAGTCCACTAAGCATTGGGTTCTCAGCTGCTGGTGAGGTCTAGTCCACTAAGCATTGGGTTCTCAGCTGTTGGTGAGGTCTAGTCCACTAAGCATTGGGTTCTCAGCTGCTGGTGAGGTCTAGTCCACTAAGCATTGGGTTCTCAGCTGCTGGTGAGGGCTAGTCCAGCTGCTGGTGAGGACTAGTCCACTAAGCATTGGGTTCTTAGCTGCTGGTGAGGTCTAGTCCACTAAGCATTGGGTTCTCAGCTGCTGGTGAGGTCTAGTCCACTAAGCCAGGGGTTCTTAGCTGCTGGTGAGGTTTAGTCCACTGAGCATTGGGTTCTTAGCTGCTGGTGAGGTCTAGTCCACTAAGCATTGGGTTCTCAGCTGCTGGTGATGTCTACTCCACTAAGCATTGCGGTCTAGTCCACTAAGCCAGGGGTTCTTAGCTGCTGGTGAGGTCTAGTCCACTGAGCATTGGGTTCTTAGCTGCTGGTGAGGTCTACTCCACTAAGCATTGCGGTCTAGTCCACTAAGCCAGGGGTTCTTAGCTGCTGGTGAGGTCTAGTCCACTAAGCATTGGGTTCTCAGCCGCTGGTGAGGTCTAGTCCACTAAGCATTTGGTTCTTAGCTGCTGGTGAGGTCTAGTACAGCTGCTGGTGAGGTCTAGTCCACTAAGCATTGGGTTCTCAGCTGCTGGTGAGGTCTAGTCCACAAAGCCAGGGGTTCTCAGCTGCTGGTGAGGTCTAGTACACTAAGCCAAAGGTTCTCAGCTGCTGGTGAGGTCTAGTCCAGTTGCTGGTGAGGTCTAGTCCACTAAGCATTGGGTTCTCAGCTGCTGGTGAGGTCTAGTCCACTAAGCATTGGGTTCTCAGCTGCTGGTGAGGTCTAGTCCACTAAGCATTGGGTTCTCAGCTGCTGGTGAGGTCTAGTCCACTAAGCATTGGGTTCTCAGCTGCTGGTGAGGTCTAGTCCACTAAGCATTGGGTTCTCAGCTGCTGGTGAGGTCTAGTCCACTAAGCATTGGGTTCTTAGCTGCTGGTGAGGTCTAGTCCACTAAGCATTGGGTTCTCAGCTGCTGGTGAGGTCTAGTCCACTAAGCATTGGGTTCTTAGCTGTTGGTGAGGTCTAGTCCACTAAGCATTGGGTTCTTAGCTGCTGGTGAGGTCTAGTCCACTAAGCCAGGGGTTATTAGCTGCTGGTGAGGTCTAGTCCACTAAGCATTGGGTTCTCAGCTGCTTGTGAGGTCTAATCCACTAAGCATTGGGTTCTCAGCTGCTGGTAAGGTCTAGTCCACTAAGCATTGGGTTCTCAGCTGCTGGTAAGGTCTAGTCCACTAAGCATTGAGTTCTCAGCTGCTGGTGAACAGAAACAGCTAACCAGACAACGGTCTCTGACTGGTGAACAGTGTAATTAAAGGGTAACAATCTAAACTTAAATTTTTCCCAGACCTCAAAAGTGGTCTTGTTTTTCTATAAAAACAAAAATGGGAAATGGAAACCTGGAAAAACAAGAAGAAGGCTAAAGATGTGACTTTATAGTGTCCAACTCTCCCATTACCGTGTGTGTTTCTGTCAATGGACAATCTCACCGTTAAAAGTCACTGATAAATGAATAGGCCTTGGTTCTCTAACATCCCTGGATTTTAAACCAAAGCTCTGTGAAGAACTTGATGGGAAAAGTTGGAGTTTGTTGCATCTCTCATCTGTCAAGGGGGACGGAGACAGGGATACTGGGGTGATGGAGGTAGATATGTATAGGGGGAAGGTGACAGGGATACTGGGGTGATGGAGGTAGATATGTATAGGGGGAAGGTGACAGGGATACTGGGGTGATGGAGGTAGATATGTATAGGGGGATGGAGACAGGGATACTGGGGTGATGGAGGTAGATATGGATAGGGGGAAGGTGACAGGGATACTGGGGTGATGGAGGTAGATATGTATAGGGGTAAGGGGACAGGGATACTGTAGTGATGGAGGTCGATATGTATAGGGGTAAGGGGACAGGGATACTGGAGTGATGGAGGTAGATATGTATAGGGGGAAGGAGACAGGGATACTGGGGTGATGGAGGTAGATATGTATAGGGGGAAGGAGACAGGGATACTGGAGTGATGGAGGTAGATATGTATAGGGGGAAGGATACTGGAGTGATGGAGGTAGATATGTATAGGGTACTGGGATACTGGGGTGATGGAGGTAGATATGTAGAGGGGTAAGGAGACAGGGATACTGGAGTGATGGAGGTAGATATGTATAGGGGGAAGGAGACAGGGATACTGGAGTGATGGAGGTAGATATGTATAGGGTACAGGGATACTGGGGGTGATGGAGGTAGATGTGTATAGGGTACAGGGATACTGGGGTGATGGAGGTAGATGTGTATAGGGTACAGGGATACTGGGGTGATGGATGTAGATGTGTATAGGGTACAGGGATACTGGGGTGATGGAGGTAGATGTGTATAGGGTACAGGGATACTGGGGTGATGGAGGTAGATGTGTATAGGGTACAGGGATACTGGGGTGATGGAGGTAGATGTGTATAGGGTACAGGGATACTGAGGTGATGGAGGTAGATGTGTATAGGGTACAGGGATACTGGGGTGATGGAGGTAGATGTGTATAGGGTACAGGGATACTGGGGTGATGGAGGTAGATGTGTATAGGGTACAGGGATACTGGGGTGATGGAGGTAGATGTGTATAGGGTACAGGGATACTGGGGTGATGGAGGTAGATGTGTATAGGGTACAGGGATACTGGGGTGATGGAGGTAGATGTGTACAGGGTACAGGGATACTGAGGTGATGGAGGTAGATGTGTATAGGGTACAGGGATACTGGGGTGATGGAGGTAGATGTGTATAGGGTACAGGGATACTGGGGTGATGGAGGTAGATGTGTATAGGGTACAGGGATACTGAGGTGATGGAGGTAGATGTGTATAGGGTACAGGGATACTGGGGTGATGGAGGTAGATGTGTATAGGGTACAAGGATACTGGGGTGATGGAGGTAGATGTGTATAGGGTACAGGGATACTGGGGTGATGGAGGTAGATGTGTATAGGGTACAGGGATACTGAGGTGATGGAGGTAGATGTGTATAGGGTACAGGGATACTGGGGTGATGGAGGTAGATGTGTATAGGGTACAGGGATACTGGGGTGATGGAGGTAGATGTGTATAGGGTACAGGGATACTGGGGTGATGGAGGTAGATGTGTATAGGGTACAGGGATACTGGGGTGATGGAGGTAGATGTGTATAGGGTACAGGGATACTGAGGTAGATGTGTATAGGGTACAGGGATACTGGGGTTATGGAGGTAGATGTGTATAGGGTACAGGGATACTGGGGTGATGGAGGTAGATATGTATAGGGTACAGGGATACTAAGGTGATGGAGGTAGATGTGTATAGGGTACAGGGATACTGGGGTGATGGAGGTAGATGTGTATAGGGTACAGGGATACTGGGGTGATGGAGGTAGATGTGTTTAGGGTACAGGGATACTGGGGTGATGGAGGTAGATGTGTATAGGGTACAGGGATACTGAGGTGATGGAGGTAGATGTGTATAGGGTACAGGGATACTGGGGTGATGGATGTTGATGTGTATAGGGTACAGGGATACTGGGGTGATGGAGGTAGATGTGTATAGGGTACAGGGATACTGGGGTGATGGAGGTAGATGTGTATAGGGTACAGGGATACTGGGGTGATGGAGGTAGATGTGTATAGGGTACAGGGATACTGGGGTGATGGAGGTAGATGTGTATAGGGTACAGGGATACTGGGGTGATGGAGGTAGATGTGTATAGGGTACAGGGATACTGGGGTGATGGAGGTAGATGTGTATAGGGTACAGGGATACTGGGGTGATGGAGGTAGATGTGTATAGGGTACAGGGATACTGGGGTGATGGAGGTAGATGTGTATAGGGTACAGGGATACTGGGGTGATGGAGGTAGATGTGTATAGGGTACAGGGATACTGGGGTGATGGAGGTAGATGTGTATAGGGTACAGGGATACTGGGGTGATGGAGGTAGATGTGTATAGGGTACAGGGATACTGGGGTGATGGAGGTAGATGTGTATAGGGTACAGGGATACTGAGGTGATGGAGGTAGATGTGTATAGGGTACAGGGATACTGGGGTGATGGAGGTAGATGTGTATAGGGTACAGGGATACTG
>NC_143048.1:50105000-50147500 GCF_057628025.1 Oncorhynchus mykiss | reverse complement strand
GTAACCTCTAGGTATCTATAAACACCACATGGGATGGGTTGTAACCTCTAGCTATCTATAAACACCACATGGGATGGGTCGTAACCTCTAGGTATCTATAAACACCACATGGGATGGGTCGTAACCTCTAGGTATCTATAAACACCACATGGGATGGGTCGTAACCTCTAGCTATCTATAAACACCACATGGGATGGGTCGTAACCTCTAGGTATCTATAAACACCACATGGGATGGGTCGTAACCTCTAGATATCTATAAACACCACATGGGATGGGTCGTAACCTCTAGGTATCTATAAACACCACATGGGATGGGTCGTAACCTCTAGGTATCTATAAACACCACGTGGAATGGGTCGTAACCTCTAGGTATCTATAAACACCACATGGGATGGGTCGTAACCTCTAGCTATCTATAAACACCATGTGGGATGGGTCGTAACCTCGAAGTATCTATAAACACCACATGGGATGGGTCGTAACCTCTAGGTATCTATAAACACCACATGGGATGGGTCGTAACCTCAAGCTATCTATAAACACCACATGGGATGGGTCGTAACCTCTAGGTATCTATAAACACCACATGGGATGGGTCGTAACCTCTAGGTATCTATAAACACCACGTGGAATGGGTCGTAACCTCTAGCTATCTATAAACACCACATGGAATGGGTCGTAACCTCTAGGTATCTATAAAAACCACGTGGGATGGGTCGTAACATCTAGGTATCTATAAACACCACGTGGGATGGGTCGTAACCTCTAGGTATCTATAAACACCACATGGAATGGGTCGTAACCTCTAGCTATCTATAAACACCACATGGAATGGGTCGTAATCTCTAGGTATCTATAAACACCACGTGGGATGGGTCGTAACCTCTAGCTATCTATAAACACCACATGGGATGGGTCGTAACCTCTAGCTATCTATAAACACCACATGGAATGGGTCGTAACCTCTAGGTATCTATAAACACCACGTGGGATGGGTCGTAACCTCTAGCTATCTATAAACACCACATGGGATGGGTCGTAACCTCTAGCTGTCTATAAACACCACGTGGGATGGGTCGTAACCTCTAGCTATCTATAAACACCACATGGGATGGGTCGTAACCTCTAGGTATCTATAAACACCACATGGGATGGGTCGTAACCTCTAGCTATCTATAAAAACCACGTGGGATGGGTCGTAACCTCTAGCTATCTATAAACACCACATGGGATGGGTCGTAACCTCTAGCTGTCTATAAACACCACATGGAATGGGTCGTAACCTCTAGCTATCTATAAACACCACGTGGGATGGGTCGTAACCTCTAGCTATCTATAAACACCACATGGGATGGGTCGTAACCTCTAGCTATCTATAAACACCACATGGGATGGGTCGTAACCTCTAGGTATCTATAAACACTGCATGGGATGGGTCGTAACCTCTAGATATCTATAAACACCACATGGGATGGGTCGTAACCTCTAGGTATCTATAAACACCACATGGAATGGGTTGTAACCTCTAGGTATCTATAAACACCACGTGGGATGGGTCGTAACCTCTAGCTATCTATAAACACCACATGGGATGGGTCGTAACCTCTAGGTATCTATAAACACTACATGGAATGGGTCGTAACCTCTAGCTATCTATAAACACCACGTGGGATGGGTCGTAACCTCTAGGTATCTATAAAAACCACGTGGGATGTGTCGTAACCTCTAGGTATCTATAAACACCACGTGGGATGGGTTGTAAACTCTAGGTATCTATAAACACCAACTGGAATGGGTCGTAATCTCTAGGTATCTATAAACACCACGTGGGATGGGTCGTAACCTCTAGGTATCTATAAACACCACATGGAATGGGTTGTAACCTCTAGGTATCTATAAACACCACGTGGGATGGGTCGTAACCTCTAGCTATCTATAAACACCACATGGGATGGGTCGTAACCTCTAGGTATCTATAAACACTACATGGAATGGGTCGTAACCTCTAGCTATCTATAAACACCACGTGGGATGGGTCGTAACCTCTAGGTATCTATAAAAACCACGTGGGATGTGTCGTAACCTCTAGGTATCTATAAACACCACGTGGGATGGGTTGTAAACTCTAGGTATCTATAAACACCAACTGGAATGGGTCGTAATCTCTAGGTATCTATAAACACCACGTGGGATGGGTCGTAACCTCTAGGTATCTATAAACACCACATGGAATGGGTTGTAACCTCTAGGTATCTATAAACACCACGTGGGATGGGTCGTAACCTCTAGCTATCTATAAACACCACATGGGATGGGTCGTAACCTCTAGCTATCTATAAACACCACATGGAATGGGTCGTAACCTCTAGGTATCTATAAACACCACATGGGATGGGTTGTAACCTCTAGGTATCTATAAACACCACATGGGATGGGTCGTAACCTCTAGCTATCTATAAACACCACGTGGGATGGGTCGTAACCTCTAGCTATCTATAAACACCACATGGGATGGGTCGTAACCTCTAGCTGTCTATAAACACCACATGGAATGGGTCGTAACCTCTAGCTGTCTATAAACACCACATGGAATGGGTCGTAACCTCTAGCTATCTATAAACACCACGTGGGATGGGTCGTAACCTCTAGCTATCTATAAACACCACATGGGATGGGTCGTAACCTCTAGCTATCTATAAACACCACATGGGATGGGTCGTAACCTCTAGCTATCTATAAACACCACATGGGATGGGTCGTAACCTCTAGGTATCTATAAACACCACATGGGATGGGTCGTAACCTCTAGCTATCTATAAAAACCACGTGGGATGGGTCGTAACCTCTAGCTATCTATAAACACCACATGGGATGGGTCGTAACCTCTAGCTGTCTATAAACACCACATGGAATGGGTCGTAACCTCTAGCTATCTATAAACACCACGTGGGATGGGTCGTAACCTCTAGCTATCTATAAACACCACATGGGATGGGTCGTAACCTCTAGCTATCTATAAACACCACATGGGATGGGTCGTAACCTCTAGCTATCTATAAACACCGCATGGGATGGGTCGTAACCTCTAGGTATCTATAAACACCACATGGGATGGGTTGTAACCTCTAGGTATCTATAAACACCACATGGGATGGGTCGTAACCTCTAGCTATCTATAAACACCACGTGGGATGGGTCGTAACCTCTAGCTATCTATAAACACCACATGGGATGGGTCGTAACCTCTAGCTGTCTATAAACACCAAATGGAATGGCTCGTAACCTCTAGCTATCTATAAACACCACGTGGGATGGGTCGTAACCTCTAGCTATCTATAAACACCACATGGGATGGGTCGTAACCTCTAGCTATCTATAAACACCACATGGGATGGGTCGTAACCTCTAGGTATCTATAAACACCACATGGAATGGGTCGTAACCTCTAGCTATCTATAAACACCACGTGGGATGGGTCGTAACCTCTAGCTATCTATAAACACCACATGGGATGGGTCGTAACCTCTAGGTATCTATAAACACCACATGGAATGGGTCGTAACCTCTATCTATCTATAAACACCACATGGGATGGGTCGTAACCTCTAGCTATCTATAAACACCACATGGGATGCGTCTTAACCTCTAGGTATCTATAAACACCGCATGGGATGGGTCGTAACCTCTAGGTATCTATAAACACCACATGGAATGGGTCGTAACCTCTAGGTATCTATAAACACCACGTGGGATGGGTCGTAACCTCTAGCTATCTATAAACACCACATGGGATGGGTCGTAACCTCTAGCTATCTATAAACACCACATGGGATGGGTCGTAACCTCTAGGTATCTATAAACACCACATGGAATGGGTCGTAACCTCTAGGTATCTATAAACACCACATGGAATGGGTTGTAACCTCTAGGTATCTATAAACACCACATGGAATGGGTCGTAACCTCTAGGTATCTATAAACACCACATGGGATGGGTCGTAACCTCTAGGTGTCTATAAACACCACGTGGGATGGGTCGTAACCTCTAGGTATCTATAAACATCACATGGGATGGGTCGTAACCTCTAGGTATCTATAAACACCACATGGGATGGGTCGTAACCTCTAGGTATCTATAAACACCACGTGGAATGGGTCGTAACCTCTAGGTATCTATAAACACCACATGGGATGGGTCGTAACCTCTAGCTATCTATAAACACCACATGGGATGGGTCGTAACCTCTAGGTGTCTATAAACACCACGTGGGATGGGTCGTAACCTCTAGGTATCTATAAACACCACATGGGATGGGTCGTAACCTCTAGGTATCTATAAACACCACGTGGGATGGGTCGTAACCTCTAGCTATCTATAAACACCATGTGGGATGGGTCGTAACCTCTAGGTATCTATAAACACCACATGGGATGGGTCGTAACCTCTAGGTATCTATAAACACCACATGGGATGGGTCGTAACCTCTAGGTATCTATAAACACCACATGGGATGGGTCGTAACCTCTAGGTATCTATAAACACCACGTGGGATGGGTCGTAACCTCTAGCTATCTATAAACACCACGTGGGATGGGTCGTAACCTCTAGGTATCTATAAACACCACGTGGGATGGGTCGTAACCTCTAGGTATCTATAAACACCACGTGGGATGGGTCGTAACCTCTAGGTGTCTATAAACACCACGTGGGATGGGTCGTAACCTCTAGGTATCTATAAACACCACGTGGGATGGGTCGTAACCTCTAGGTATCTATAAACACCACGTGGGATGGGTCGTAACCTCTAGGTATCTATAAACACCACGTGGGATGGGTCGTAACCTCTAGGTATCTATAAACACCACGTGGGATGGGTCGTAACCTCTAGGTATCTATAAACACCACGTGGGATGGGTCGTAACCTCTAGGTGTCTATAAACACCACGTGGGATGGGTCGTAACCTCTAGGTATCTATAAACACCACATGGGATGGGTCGTAACCTCTAGGTGTCTATAAACACCACGTGGGATGGGTCGTAACCTCTAGGTATCTATAAACACCACGTGGGATGGGTCGTAACCTCTAGGTATCTATAAACACCACATGGGATGGGTCGTAACCTCTAGGTATCTATAAACACCACATGGGATGGGTCGTAACCTCTAGGTATCTATAAACACCGCATGGGATGGGTCATCCACTGATATAGACCATATTTAGGCTACAGAGCTGTTCATGGTTTGAGGGCGTCTGCTACAGCTTCATAGGCTTCCATTATCTGGTCCAACCCTGCTTAAACTGGAACCTTTCCAGACATTTGTTGGAACTGTAAGTGACTCCTCATAAGTGATTCATCATAAGTGACGCCTCATAAATGATTCCTCATAAGTGATGCCTCACACTAATTCCATGAAACGGACAGTAGAATTCTGCGAAGGCAAGGGAAGTTCATCATCAAACATGCTCATTTCGTTCAACTCTTCTCTTCTCTCTCTGTGCAGCCATCTGGACCAGTCGACCACCTGGCTGGACCCTCGTAAGGCCCTCCTACAGATGAACCAGGCCCCTCCCACCAGCCCTGTACCAGTCCAGCAACAGAACATCATGAGCCCTGCTAGTGGTCAGTACACGCTCACGCACACTCGGACACAGACTCACAGTCGGACACAGACTCACAGTCGGACAGAGACTCACAGTCGGACAGAGACTCACAGTCGGACGCAGACTCACCCAGTCGGACGCAGACTCACCCAGTCGGACGCAGACTCACACAGTCGGACAGAGACTCACACAGTCGGACAGAGACTCACACAGTCGGACAGAGACTCACACAGTCGGGACAGAGACTCAGAGTCGGACAGAGACTCAGTCGGACAGAGACTCAGTCGGACAGAGACTCACACAGTCGGACGCAGACTCACACAGTCGGACGCAGACTCACACAGTCGGACGCAGACTCACACAGTCGGACGCAGACCCACACAGTCGGACGCAGACCCGCACAGTCGGACGCAGACCCGCACAGTCGGACGCAGACCCGCACAGTCGGACGCAGACCCGCACAGTCGGACGCAGACCCGCACAGTCGGACGCAGACCCGCACAGTCGGACGCAGACCCGCACAGTCGGACGCAGACCCGCACAGTCGGACGCAGACCCGCACAGTCGGACGCAGACCCGCACAGTCGGACGCAGACCCGCACAGTCGGACGCAGACCCGCACAGTCGGACGCAGACCCGCACAGTCGGACGCAGACCCGCACAGTCGGACGCAGACCCGCACAGTCGGACGCAGACCCGCACAGTCGGACGCAGACCCGCACAGTCGGACGCAGACCCGCACAGTCGGACGCAGACCCGCACAGTCGGACGCAGACCCGCACAGTCGGACGCAGACTCGCACAGTCGGACGCAGACTCGCACAGTCGGACGCAGACTCGCACAGTCGGACGCAGACTCACACAGTCGGACGCAGACTCACCCAGTCGGACGCAGACTCACCCAGTCGGACGCAGACTCACACAGTCGGACGCAGACTCACACAGTCGGACGCAGACTCACAGTCAGACGCAGACTCACAATCGGACACAGACTCACACGGGCAGCCCTGTACCAGTGCATCATAGACCACAGAGTTAAACTAAAGGCAAAACAAGCTTTTTTTAATGGATTAGATCTCAGACCACCTGAAGGGTAAGATCTCTGGAGGGGGGTGGGTGGGGTGTTGATGGTACATTAAGCCTGAAGGGTTAGATCTCTGGAGGGGGGTGGGTGGGGTGTTGATGGTTCATTAGCCCTGAAGGGTTAGATCTCTGGAGGGGGGTGGGTGGGGTGTTGACGGTACATTAGGCCTGAAGATGCTACAAGGTGCTACTTTGTTAAATAACTATGGCTGTGGAGTCTTACACTACCGGGGAACAGTGGCTTAACTGCCTTGTTCAGGGGCAGAACGGCAGGTTTTTTACCTTGTCATCTCTGGGATTCGATCTTGCAACCTTTCTGTTACTAGTCCAACAACACTCTAACCACTAGGCTACCTGCTCTAACCACTAGGCTACCTGCCTCTAACCACTAGGCTACCTGCCTCTAACCACTAGGCTACCTGCTCTAACCACTAGGCTACCTGCTCTAACCACTAGGCTACCTGCTCTAACCACTAGGCTACCTGCTCTAACCACTAGGCTACCTGCTCTAACCACTGGGCTACCTGCCTCTAACCACTAGGCTACCTGCTCTAACCACTGGGCTACCTGCCTCTAACCACTAGGCTACCTGCTCTAACCACTGGGCTACCTGCCTCTAACCACTAGGCTATCTGCCTCTAACCACTGGGCTACCTGCTCTAACCACTGGGCTACCTGCTCTAACCACTGGGCTACCTGCTCTAACCACTAGGCTACCTGCTCTAACCACTAGGCTACCTGCTCTAACCACTGGGCTACCTGCCTCTAACCACTAGGCTATCTGCCTCTAACCACTAGGCTCTAACCACTGGGCTACCTGCTCTAACCACTAGGCTACCTGCTCTAACCACTAGGCTACCTGTTCTAACCAATAGGCTACCTGCTCTAACCACTAGGCTGCCTGCCTCTAACCACTAGGCTACCTGCTCTAACCACGAGGCTACCTGCTCTAACCACTAGGCTACTTGCTCTAACCACTAGGCTACCTGCTCTAACCACTAGGCTACCTGCTCTAACCACTAGGCTACCTACTCTAACCACTGGGCTACCTGCTGTCCAATGATCCAGAATAATGTTCACCATATTAGGTCGTATTGTTTAATCAACTCAGGATGGCGGGCAATAATTGTCCCACTCTCATTATACTGTCATTGTAGACTCTCACCTCTCCTAAACAGGTGTTCTACTCTGCTAGCCAGCACCTCTCCTAAACAGGTATTCTACTCCGTTAGCCAGCACCTCTCCTAAACAGTTGTGTGTTTCTTTTGCCTCTAGTTGGAGGCTGTATACCATATGTATCCTGTACATACAACTAATAAAACTGTAAACTCATGTTAGTGAGCTGCCTCAGTGTCCTGGTGAGCTTCTTCCCAGGTGGGGTTAGAGAGTTGGAACAAGAATAGTTTTTAACATGTTTGTGCCTTGGTGATTGACACGTTTATCTGTCGTCAGTGGCAACCGCTACCAACCACGGCTATGGTTAGTACTTCTGAATAGGTTCTAGGTTTTTCTGTTTGTTATTTTGACCTTTTATTCACCTACATCAGTATGACAGTACTTACAGAGCTTCTACTATTTTAACATCTCAAGAGTGGTGGCTTTGTTCATATACTATATTCTATGCTAATTTAAATATCGTTTGAAACAGATGTTTAACATACCCATCCAAATGACTTTCTGTTTCTGTCTTTATTGGTGTGTTTTCCTGTAACTAGCTGTTTTTGATTTGGTCAGTATCATCCTGTGATGCAACCCTGCATCCACACACTGTATGCCTGGGAACTTAGTAAAGTCACTTTCCCCCTCCTTCCACACACACCCTGCCTGTCCAGCCTAACCTCCCTGTCCTCTCTAAGGTCCTCTCCCTGCCTGTCCAGCTCCAGCCTAACCTCCCTGTCCTCTCTAAGGTCCTCTCCCTGCCTGTCCAGCTCCAGCCTAACCTCCCTGTCCTCTCTAAGGTCCTCTCCCTGCATGTCCAGCTCCAGCCTAACCTCCCTGTCCTCTCTAAGGTCCTCTCCCTGCCTGTCCAGCCTAACCTCCCTGTCCTCTCTAAGGTCCTCTCCCTGCCTGTCCAGCTCCAGCCTAACCTCCCTGTCCTCTCTAAGGTCCTCTCCCTGCCTGTCCAGCTCCAGCCTAACCTCCCTGTCCTCTCTAAGGTCCTCTCCCTGCCTGTCCAGCCTAACCTCCCTGTCCTCTCTAAGGTCCTCTCCCTGCCTGTCCAGCCTAACCTCCCTGTCCTCTCTAAGGTCCTCTCCCTGCCTGTCCAGCTCCAGCCTAACCTCCCTGTCCTCTCTAAGGTCCTCTCCCTGACTGCTGGGAACAGGCCGTAACCTCAGAGGGAGAGGTCTACTACATCAACCACAAGAACAAAACCACCTCTTGGCTCGACCCGCGCCTCGACCCGCGCCTCGACCCGCGACTTGACCCACGCTACGGTGAGAAAACACTCACATCTCTCAATTCTGTAATGGTCACCTCTCAGCCTGTTAGGTAACACTTTACACACTGGTCGTATGCTTGTCAAGTAACACTGCTATTACTTTAGTATTAACCTTTTGTTACATAGTACTCCTTTAGTAGTCCTTTAGTATTCCTTTAGTATTACTTTAGTACTCCTTTAGTATTACTTTAGTACTCCTTTAGTATTCCTTTAGTATTCCTTTAGTACTCCTTTAGTATTCCTTTAGTACTCCGTTGGTATTACTTTAGTACTCCTCTAGTATTACTTTAGTACTCCTCTAGTAGTCCTTTAGTATTCCTTTAGTATTACTTTAGTACTCCTTTAGTATTCCTTTAGTACTCCTTTAGTACTCCTTTAGTATTCATTTAGTACTCCTTTAGTACTCCTTTAGTGCTCTTTTAGTAGTCCTTTAGTAGTCCTTTAGTACTCCTTTAGTATTTATTCCTTTACTATTACTTTAGTACTCCTTTAGTATTCCTTTAGTACTCCTTTATTACTCCTTTAGTAGTCCTTTAGTACTCCTTTAGTAGTCCTTTAGTAGTCCTTTAGTAGTCCTTTAGTACTCGTTTAGTAGTCCTTTAGTACTCGTTTAGTACTCCTTTAGTACTCCTTTAGAAGTCCTTTAGTACTCGTTTAGTACTCCTTTTGTACTCCTTTAGTACTCCTTTAGTACTCCTTTAGTACTCCTTTTGTACTCCTTTAGTAGTCCTTTTGTACTCCTTTAGTACTCCTTTAGTATTCCTTTAGTAGTCCTTTAGTATTCCTTTAGTACTCCTTTAGTATTCCTTTAGTATTCCTTTAGTAGTCCTTTAGTATTAACCTTTTGTTACATAGTATTCCTTTAGTAGTCCTTTAGTATTCCTTTAGTATTACTTTAGTACTCCTTTAGTATTCCTTTAGTACTCCTTTAGTACTCCTTTAGTATTCCTTTAGTACTCCTTTAGTACTCCTTTAGTACTATTTTAGTAGTCCTTTAGTAGTCCTTTAGTACTCCTTTAGTATTTATTCCTTTAGTACTCCTTTAGTATTCCTTTAGTAGTCCTTTAGTATTATTTTAGTAGTCCTTTAGTATTCCTTTAGTAGTCCTTTAGTATTCCTTTAGTACTCCTTTAGTATTCCTTTAGTACTCCTTTAGTATTCCTTTAGTAGTCCTTTAGTATTCCTTTAGTACTCCTTTAGTATTCCTTTAGTATTCCTTTAGTAGTCCTTTAGTATTAACCTTTTGTTACATAGTATTCCTTTAGTAGTCCTTTAGTATTCCTTTAGTATTACTTTAGTACTCCTTTAGTATTCCTTTAGTACTCCTTTAGTACTCCTTTAGTATTCCTTTAGTACTCCTTTAGTACTCCTTTAGTATTCCTTTAGTATTCCTTTAGTAGTCCTTTAGTATTAACCTTTTGTTACATAGTATTCCTTTAGTAGTCCTTTAGTATTCCTTTAGTATTACTTTAGTACTCCTTTAGTATTCCTTTAGTACTCCTTTAGTATTCCTTTAGTACTCCTTTAGTACTCCTTTAGTATTCCTTTAGTACTCCTTTAGTATTCCTTTAGTATTCCTTTAGTAGTCCTTTAGTATTAACCTTTTGTTACATAGTATTCCTTTAGTAGTCCTTTAGTATTCCTTTAGTATTACTTTAGTACTCCTTTAGTATTCCTTTAGTACTCCTTTAGTACTCCTTTAGTATTCCTTTAGTACTCCTTTAGTACTCCTTTAGTACTATTTTAGTAGTCCTTTAGTAGTCCTTTAGTACTCCTTTAGTATTTATTCCTTTAGTACTCCTTTAGTATTCCTTTAGTAGTCCTTTAGTATTATTTTAGTAGTCCTTTAGTATTCCTTTAGTAGTCCTTTAGTATTCCTTTAGTACTCCTTTAGTATTCCTTTAGTACTCCTTTAGTATTCCTTTAGTAGTCCTTTAGTATTCCTTTAGTACTCCTTTAGTATTCCTTTAGTATTCCTTTAGTAGTCCTTTAGTATTAACCTTTTGTTACATAGTATTCCTTTAGTAGTCCTTTAGTATTCCTTTAGTATTACTTTAGTACTCCTTTAGTATTCCTTTAGTACTCCTTTAGTACTCCTTTAGTATTCCTTTAGTACTCCTTTACTCCTTTAGTACTCCTTTAGTATTCCTTTAGTACTCCTTTAGTATTACTTTAGTATTAACCTTTTTTTTTACATAGTATTCCTTTAGTAGTCCTTTAGTATTCCTTTAGTAGTCCTTTAGTACTCCTTTAGTATTCCTTTAGTAGTCCTTTAGTAGTCCTTTAGTAGTCCTTTAGTAGTCCTTTAGTATTCCTTTAGTAGTCCTTTAGTACTCCTTTAGTACTCCTTTAGTACTCCTTTAGTATTCCTTTAGTAGTCCTTTAGTATTCACGCTGGACACCACCATGATTAAACTCACTTTAATTCAATAGGCAGTCACAGTTCATTTCCCTGTGAGACCATATTGTTCTGCCTGCAGTGACTAGTCAGACTATGACATCATCTTTCTAACCACATGTCAACATCCCCTCTTGGCCCACTGCTACTGCACGGCTTCACGGAGTCTGGGAGAGGAGGAGGAGCAGCAACAACAACACGTTTTTACAGGGCCCCTTAAGCCATCTTCCAGTCATTTTCCAATTGATTCACTGTATTGAAAGTCGTTGGGAGGAGTTTGGACAGCACACACAGCTCTCCGTATAGTCCAGAACTCAGACAGCGGCTACGTTTTAGTAGTTCAGTGTTTGAGCAAGAGCTGAGTTAGCCCTTAGCTAATCCTTGGGGCTGAGTTAATGTGTGTGGTTGGAAGTGCTGCAGCCTCTGGTGGCCTGGTGAGCTGATGACAGCCACAGGTGACTGTGGTGTGGGGCGTTCTCTCCAGCCATGGGATTTAGCTATATGGCGACAGTCACAGGAACGTGGGTTGCTGCTCAGTAGAGGTCGACACAGGAAGAGAACTCCTTCGGGTCGCGTGGGTCGCGTGGGATTCTGGTAGGAATGGGAGTTATAGTTCTCGAGTCAAGTTTGGGACAGGATATGACAGGATCAACAGTCCACAGGAAGGCAGTACAGGAATAGTTATCAACATAGTTGTTTTGGGGTTGAAATATGTCATGTAGAGCATTTAATTAAGAAAACAGTTGTGTAGGGTTTAAAAAATAAATAAAATTAACGGTCATCCCCCCCCCTTCCCCCATCTGTTGGCTCATTCTTGTGCCTCGCTCCAGTTGTAGGCAGTCACTAGGCTACCTCAGACACCAACATACGTCAGTGGGCTAAATGATTAACCCTTCAATAGAGGATGATGCGACAACTTGTCGCAGCCAAGGAGCCGTTAGCATAGCTTCATTTGATGGAGTTGTCTTTGACAATGAGGGAACCAAGTACATGAGGGTCAAGGGACACGAGGCCTGCTGTGGCATAGCTGCTCTACTCCTAACAACTTTAACAACTTTGACTTTAACAACTTTAACATCAAGCAGTTTTTAACTAAACCCGTGTCATCTGAGGTGAAGAGTGAAATTAACAGATTTACTTATGCAGTACTGACACTTACATTCATGTTGTCAAAGTTCATATGTGCTCAGGGGTCAGCTGTTGACTACAGTTGAATGTGCTCAGGGGTCAGCTGTAGACTACAGTTTAATGTGCTCAGGGGTCAGCTGTAGACTACAGTTTAATGTGCTCAGGGGTCAGCTGTAGACTACAGTGTAATGTGCTCAGGGGTCAGCTGTAGACTACAGTGTAATGTGCTCAGAGGTCAGCTGTAGACTACAGTTTAATGTGCTCAGGGGTCAGCTGTAGACTACAGTGTAATGTGCTCAGAGGTCAGCTGTAGACTACAGTTTAATGTGCTCAGAGGTCAGCTGTAGACTACAGTGTAATGTGCTCAGAGGTCAGCTGTAGACTACAGTTTAATGTGCTCAGAGGTCAGCTGTAGACTACAGTTTAATGTCCTCAGAGGTCAGCTGTAGACTACAGTTTAATGTCCTCAGAGGTCAGCTGTAGACTACAGTTTAATGTGCTCAGGGGTCAGCTGTAGACTACAGTTTAATGTGCTCAGGGGTCAGCTGTAGACTACAGTGTAATGTGCTCAGAGGTCAGCTGTAGACTACAGTTTAATGTGCTCAGAGGTCAGCTGTAGACTACAGTGTAATGTGCTCAGGGGTCAGCTGTAGACTACAGTTTAATGTGCTCAGGGGTCAGCTGTAGACTACAGTTGAATGTGCTCAGAGGTCAGCTGTAGACTACAGTTTAATGTGCTCAGAGGTCAGCTGTAGACTACAGTTTAATGTGCTCAGAGGTCAGCTGTAGACTACAGTGTAATGTGCTCAGAGGTCAGCTGTAGACTACAGTGTAATGTGCTCAGAGGTCAGCTGTAGACTACAGTGTAATGTGCTCAGGGGTCAGCTGTAGACTACAGTTTAATGTGCTCAGAGGTCAGCTGTAGACTACAGTGTAATGTGCTCAGAGGTCAGCTGTAGACTACAGTGTAATGTGCTCAGAGGTCAGCTGTAGACTACAGTGTAATGTGCTCAGGGGTCAGCTGTAGACTACAGTTTAATGTGCTCAGGGGTCAGCTGTAGACTACAGTTTAATGTGCTCAGGGGTCAGCTGTAGACTACAGTGTAATGTGCTCAGGGGTCAGCTGTAGACTACAGTTTAATGTGCTCAGAGGTCAGCTGTAGACTACAGTTGAATGTGCTCAGGGGTCAGCTGTAGACTACAGTGTAATGTGCTCAGAGGTCAGCTGTAGACTACAGTTTAATGTGCTCAGAGGTCAGCTGTAGACTACAGTGTAATGTGCTCAGAGGTCAGCTGTAGACTACAGTTTAATGTGCTCAGAGGTCAGCTGTAGACTACAGTTTAATGTGCTCAGAGGTCAGCTGTAGACTACAGTGTAATGTGCTCAGAGGTCAGCTGTAGACTACAGTTTAATGTCCTCAGAGGTCAGCTGTAGACTACAGTTTAATGTGCTCAGGGGTCAGCTGTAGACTACAGTGTAATGTGCTCAGAGGTCAGCTGTAGACTACAGTTTAATGTGCTCAGAGGTCAGCTGTAGACTACAGTTTAATGTGCTCAGAGGTCAGCTGTAGACTACAGTTTAATGTGCTCAGGGGTCAGCTGTAGACTACAGTGTAATGTGCTCAGAGGTCAGCTGTAGACTACAGTTTAATGTGCTCAGAGGTCAGCTGTAGACTACAGTTTAATGTGCTCAGAGGTCAGCTGTAGACTACAGTTTAATGTGCTCAGAGGTCAGCTGTAGACTACAGTTTAATGTGCTCAGAGGTCAGCTGTAGACTACAGTTTAATGTGCTCAGAGGTCAGCTGTAGACTACAGTTGAATGTGCTCAGGGGTCAGCTGTAGACTACAGTTTAATGTGCTCAGAGGTCAGCTGTAGACTACAGTTTAATGTGCTCAGAGGTCAGCTGTAGACTACAGTTTAATGTGCTCAGGGGTCAGCTGTAGACTACAGTGTAATGTGCTCAGGGGTCAGCTGTAGACTACAGTTGAATGTGCTCAGAGGTCAGCTGTAGACTACAGTGTAATGTGCTCAGGGTTCAGCTGTAGACTACAGTTTAATGTGCTCAGAGGTCAGCTGTAGACTACAGTTGAATGTGCTCAGAGGTCAGCTGTAGACTACAGTTTAATGTCCTCAGAGGTCAGCTGTAGACTACAGTTTAATGTGCTCAGGGGTCAGCTGTAGACTACAGTGTAATGTGCTCAGAGGTCAGCTGTAGACTACAGTTTAATGTCCTCAGAGGTCAGCTGTAGACTACAGTTTAATGTGCTCAGAGGTCAGCTGTAGACTACAGTTTAATGTGCTCAGGGAACAGCTGTAGACTACAGTTTAATGTGCTCAGGGGTCAGCTGTAGACTACAGTGTAATGTGCTCAGAGGTCAGCTGTAGACTACAGTTTAATGTGCTCAGAGGTCAGCTGTAGACTACAGTTTAATGTGCTCAGAGGTCAGCTGTAGACTACAGTGTAATGTGCTCAGAGGTCAGCTGTAGACTACAGTTTAATGTGCTCAGAGGTCAGCTGTAGACTACAGTGTAATGTGCTCAGAGGTCAGCTGTAGACTACAGTTTAATGTGCTCAGGGGTCAGCTGTAGACTACAGTCTACAGTCTCTCCTGAACCAGGACAAGATGGGACAGGTCTCTCCTGAACCAGCTGGGACAGGTCTCTCCTGAACCAGGACAAGACGGGACAGGAGTGATTGAGTGATTTTTATCAGGAAAGGACCAGATTATAGAACTGTTACGACAGGTCTCTCCTGAACCAGCTGGGACAGGTCCCTCCTGAACCAGGACAAGATGGGACAGGTCCCTCCTGAACCAGGACAAGATGGGACAGGTCCCTCCTGAACCAGGACAAGATGGGACAGGTCTCTCCTGAACCAGCTGGGACAGGTCTCTCCTGAACCAGGACAAGATGGGACAGGTCCCTCCTGAACCAGGACAAGATGGGACAGGTCTCTCCTGAACCAGCTGGGACAGGTCTCTCCTGAACCAGGACAAGATGGGACAGGTCCCTCCTGAACCAGGACAAGATGGGACAGGTCCCTCCTGAACCAGGACAAGATGGGACAGGTCCCTCCTGAACCAGGACAAGATGGGACAGGTCTCTCCTGAACCAGCTGGGACAGGTCTCTCCTGAACCAGGACAAGATGGGACAGGTCCCTCCTGAACCAGGACAAGATGGGACAGGTCTCTCCTGAACCAGCTGGGACAGGTCTCTCCTGAACCAGGACAAGATGGGACAGGTCCCTCCTGAACCAGCTGGGACAGGTCTCTCCTGAACCAGGACAAGATGGGACAGGTCCCTCCTGAACCAGGACAAGATGGGACAGGTCCCTCCTGAACCAGGACAAGATGGGACAGGTCCCTCCTGAACCAGGACAAGATGGGACAGGTCCCTCCTGAACCAGGACAAGATGGGACAGGTCCCTCCTGAACCAGGACAAGATGGGACAGGTCCCTCCTGAACCAGGACAAGATGGGACAGGTCCCTCCTGAACCAGGACAAGATGGGACAGGTCCCTCCTGAACCAGGACAAGATGGGACAGGTCCCTCCTGAACCAGGACAAGATGGGACAGGTCCCTCCTGAACCAGGACAAGATGGGACAGGTCCCTCCTGAACCAGGACAAGATGGGACAGGTCCCTCCTGAACCAGGACAAGATGGGACAGGTCCCTCCTGAACCAGGACAAGATGGGACAGGTCCCTCCTGAACCAGGACAAGATGGGACAGGTCCCTCCTGAACCAGGACAAGATGGGACAGGTCCCTCCTGAACCAGGACAAGATGGGACAGGTCCCTCCTGAACCAGGACAAGATGGGACAGGTCTCTCCTGAACCAGCTGGGACAGGTCCCTCCTGAACCAGGACAAGATGGGACAGGTCCCTCCTGAACCAGGACAAGATGGGACAGGTCCCTCCTGAACCAGGACAAGATGGGACAGGTCTCTCCTGAACCAGGACAAGATGGGACAGGTCTCTCCTGAACCAGGACAAGATGGGACAGGTCCCTCCTGAACCAGGACAAGATGGGACAGGTCTCTCCTGAACCAGGACAAGATGGGACAGGTCCCTCCTGAACCAGCTGGGACAGGTGTGAAGTTTCACTCTGCTACGTTCCCTCCAGCCAGGGCTTATCCCTTAGTGTGCCAGGAAGGGTCCCCTCCCCGTGAGTGTGTGTGTTTGTGGATGTGAGTGTGTGTGTTTGTGGACGTGAGTGTGTGTGTGTGTGTGTGTGGACGTGAGTGTGTGTGTTTGTGGACGTGTGTGTATGTGGACGTGTGTGTGTGTGTTTGTGGACGTGAGTGTGTGTGTTTGTGGACGTGTGTGTGTGTGTGTATCTTTTTGGTTTTACTCTCCTTGTGGCGACCAGAACTCTTCACAACGATAACAAAACAACATTCTGACAAGTGGGGACATTTTACCCACAAGGAAAAAGGCTATTTTAGGCTTAGGGGTTAGGGTTAGGGTTAAGGGTCAAGGGTTAGCGTTAGGGTTACAATTGGGGTCAGGGTTAAGGGTAACGGTTAGGATTAAGGAACATAGGATTTTGAATTGGAATGAATTGTTTGGTCCCCACAAGGATAGGGAAGTGTGTGTGTGGGTTCAGAGAGATGATGGGTCCTGCTCAAGTCACTGACTAATTAACTCGTCCCTTCATTACTGAGCCTGTTCGCTAGGGAAGCTCTGGCTCAGTACCTCGAGGAGAAGTCCCTTCATTACTGAGCCTGTTTGCTAGGGAAGCTCTGGCTCAGTACCTCGAGGAGAAGTCCCTTCATTACTGAGCCTGTTCGCTAGGGAAGCTCTGGCTCAGTACCTCGAGGAGACGTCCCTTCATTACTGAGCCTGTTCGCTAGGGAAGCTTTGGCTCAGTACCTTGAGGAGACGTCCCTTCATTACTGAGCCTGTTCGATAGGGAAGCTCTGGCTCAGTACCTCGAGGAGACGTCCCTTCATTACTGAGCCTGTTCGCTAGGGAAGCTCTGGCTCAGTACCTCGAGGAGACGTCCCTTCATTATTGAGCCTGTTCGATAGGGAAGCTCTGGCTCAGTACCTCGAGGAGACGTCCCTTCATTACTGAGCCTGTTCGCCAGGGAAGCTCTGGCTCAGTACCTCGAGGAGACGTCCCTTCATTACTGAGCCTGTTCGATAGGGAAGCTCTGGCTCAGTACCTCGAGGAGACGTCCCTTCATTACTGAGCCTGTTCGATAGGGAAGCTCTGGCTCAGTACCTCGAGGAGACGTCCCTTCATTACTGAGCCTGTTCGATAGGGAAGCTCTGGCTCAGTACCTCGAGGAGACGTCCCTTCATTACTGAGCCTGTTCGATAGGGAAGCTTTGGCTCAGTATCTCGAGGAGACGTCCCTTCATTACTGAGCCTGTTCGATAGGGAAGCTGTGGCTCAGTACCTCGAGGAGACGTCCCTTCATTACTGAGCCTGTTCGCTAGGGAAGCTCTGGCTCAGTACCTCGAGGAGACGTCCCTTCATTACTGAGCCTGTTCGCTAGGGAAGCTCTGGCTCAGTACCTCGAGGAGAAGTCCCTTCATTACTGAGCCTGTTCGCTAGGGAAGCTCTGGCTCAGTACCTCGAGGAGACGTCCCTTCATTACTGAGCCTGTTCGCTAGGGAAGCTCTGGCTCAGTACCTCGAGGAGAAGTCCCTTCATTACTGAGCCTGTTCGCTAGGGAAGCTCTGGCTCAGTACCTCGAGGAGACGTCCCTTCATTACTGAGCCTGTTCGCCAGGGAAGCTCTGGCTCAGTACCTCGAGGAGACGTCCCTTCATTACTGAGCCTGTTCGATAGGGAAGCTCTGGCTCAGTACCTCGAGGAGACGTCCCTTCATTACTGAGCCTGTTCGCTAGGGAAGCTCTGGCTCAGTACCTCGAGGAGACGTCCCTTCATTACTGAGCCTGTTCGCTAGGGAAGCTCTGGCTCAGTACCTCGAGGAGAAGTCCCTTCATTACTGAGCCTGTTCGCTAGGGAAGCTCTGGCTCAGTACCTCGAGGAGACGTCCCTTCATTACTGAGCCTGTTCGCTAGGGAAGCTCTGGCTCAGTACCTCGAGGAGACGTCCCTTCATTACTGAGCCTGTTCGCTAGGGAAGCTCACCCGGGAACACAGGGTTGGGCGCTGTTTGTTTGACACATCTTAGATTTCTCATAGTTATAAACAGTGGTGTAGCACGTAACCCCTCAGCCCTCATGAGACAAGGGTACCCTGTTTTAATTTTTTAAACAGTATTGAAAGTCATTCCGTTAGTATTTTGAAATACCCCATATACGATATGTCTCCCTGTCTCTCACTGCCTAACACACAATACACACACAACACAGCCTGTTGTCTTGTTTAATTGTTGCATTATAGTTATCCAAACCACAGCAGGGCACTCAGTTTGCCAGAGTATTTTTGTGCATGTAAATATGTGATCAAGGACAAGAAGGGAAAAACACACAGACAGACAGAGAGACAGAGAGAGACAGAGAGAGAGACAGAGAGAGAGACAGAGAGAGAGACAGAGAGAGAGAGAGACAGAGAGAGGGGACTGGGGGACGGGGGAGAGAAGGAGGGGGGAGTAGGAGTGGGGGAGGGAGGGAGAGAAGGAGGAAGGTGGGGGAGGGGGAGAGTAGGAGGAAGGAGTGGGGGAGGTGGGAGGGAGGGAGAGGAGGGAGGAGTGGGGGAGGGGGGAGATTAGGAGAGAAGGAGGGAGGAGTGGGGGGAGTAGGAGTGGGGGAGGGAGGGAGTGGGGGAGAGAAGGAGGAAGGAGGGGGGCAGCTGGGTAGGGGAAGCGGCTCAGATGGGTTAAGCTCTTTGAAGATTTATAAGTCTTGAATGCAGCAGAGTCAGAGATGGAATGAGAGAAGGAGGGAGAGGGAGAGAGTGGGAGAGAGGGAGGGGGAGAGTGGGAGAGAGGGAGGGGAGAGAGAGGGAGGGAGAGGGAGGGAGGGGGAGAGAGAGGGAGGGAGGGGGAGAGAGAGGGAGGGAGGGGGAGAGAGGGAGGGAGGGAGGGGGAGAGAGAGAGGGAGGGAGGGAGGGGGAGAGAGAGGGAGGGAGGGGGAGAGAGAGAGGGAGGGAGAGAGAGAGAGGGAGGGAGAGAGAGGGAGGGAGGGAGGGGGAGAGAGAGAGGGAGGGAGAGAGAGAGAGGGAGGGAGAGAGAGGGAGGGAGGGAGGGGGAGAGAGAGAGAGAGAGAGAGAGAGGGAGTTTCAATCTGTGCAGCAAGCAACAGGTTTTTTGTTTTCCAGTAGTGATATCTATAGTACAGTATTATTTGATTCGACAGTCAGTTCAACATCCACTAATCTCATTGTTTTATATTGTATGTAGTTCCAGGAAGGTGCTTTTGGAATGACTGTACTTTTGGTAAAGACAAATGTTTTGCATCTGATTTGATTGTATGTATTAAAAACAGTGGCATTGCTTTTGTAATCCCTGTGTCTCTGTGTGTATTGTAATGGTTTTACATTGCAGGCTATATGAGAGCTGTAGACTGTTGCACTGCTACGTAGGCCTGTCCAATCAGAAGCCAGCTGCTTTGATAATGGAGGCTAATTTGAGCTCTGACAAGAAAAAGCAGCAGAGCTCCTTTAATAACTGAGGGCTGTAGTCGGCTGGGGCTGTCTCTACTCTCTTCTCCCCCTGTGTGAGGCCCCATCGCAGAGCAGGCCGGGAGGCAGGCAGGGTAGGGGGTTGAGCCATGAAAAAAACATACACACACCAAAGAATAAGTCAAAAATATCTTGGCGGCGGAGAGAAAATATAGCAGTTTCAAAGCTAATATCCTGCAATTCCGCAAATCTCTAAATTTTGCCATGGAGCTGAGGGAAAATAGTAATTTTTTTGCAGCTATTTTCCTACAATTTCACGAGTGTGAAAGCTGGGAGAATGCCGGGCAGGGATAATCCTGTGTTGTGTTCCCCTTTAAAATGAGAGGAGAAGGTGAGCAGAGAAAACAGCTTGAGTGCTCTGGGGCTGGGTTCAGAAGGGACCTGTCTGGGTTCAGAAGGGACCTGTCTGGGTTCAGAAGGGACCTGTCTGGGTTCAGAAGGACCTGACTGGGGCTGGGTTCAGGAGGGACCTGTCTGGGTTCAGAAGGGACCTGTCTGGGTTCAGAAGGAACCTGTCTGCGTTCAGGAGGGACCTGGCTGAGGCTGGGTTCAGGAGGGACCTGTCTGGGTTCAGAAGGGACCTGTCTGGGTTCAGAAGGGACCTGTCTGGGTTCAGAAGGACCTGACTGGGGCTGGGTTCAGGAGGGACCTGTCTGGGTTCAGAAGGGACCTGTCTGGGTTCAGAAGGAACCTGTCTGCGTTCAGGAGGGACCTGTCTGGGTTCAGAAGGACCTGGCTGGGGCTGGGTTCAGGAGGGACCTGTCTGGGTCCAGAAGGGACCTGTCTGGGTTCAGAAGGGACCTGTCTGGGTTCAGAAGGGACCTGTCTGGGTTCAGAAGGGACCTGTCTGGGTTCAGGAGGAACCTGTCTGGGTTCAGGAGGGACCTAGCTGGGTTCAGGAGGGATCTGTCTGGGTTCAGGAGGGACCTGTCTGGGTTCAGAAGGGACCTGTCTGGGTTCAGGAGGGACTTGTCTGTGTTCAGGAGGGACCTGTCTTGGTTCAGGAGGGACCTGTCTGGGTTCAGAAGGGACCTGTCTGGGTTCAGAAGGAACCTGTCTGGGTTCAGGAGGGACCTGGCTGGGTCTGGGTTCAGAAGGGACCTGTCTGGGTTCAGAAGGGACCTGGCTGGGTTCAGAAGGACCTGGCTGGGTCTGGGTTCAGAAGGGACCTGGCTGGGTTCAGAAGGGACCTGTCTGGGCTCAGGAGGGACCTGTCTGGGCTCAGGAGGGACCTGTCTGGGCTCAGGAGGGACCTGTCTGGGTTCAGAAGGGACCTGGCTGGGTTCCGAAGGGACCTGGCTGGGTCTGGGTTCAGAAGGGACCTGGCTGGGTTCAGAAGGGACCTGTCTGGGCTCAGGAGGGACCTGTCTGGGCTCAGGAGGGACCTGTCTGGGCTCAGGAGGGACCTGTCTGGGCTCAGGAGGGACCTGTCTGGGTTCAGAAGGGACCTGGCTGGGTTCAGAAGGACCTGGCTGGGTCTGGGTTCAGAAGGGACCTGGCTGGGTTCAGAAGGGACCTGTCTGGGCTCAGGAGGGACCTGTCTGGGCTCAGGAGGGACCTGTCTGGGCTCAGGAGGGACCTGTCTGGGTTCAGGAGGGACCTGGCTGGGTTCAGGAGGGACCTGGCTGGGTTCAGGAGGGACCTGGCTGGGTTCAGGAGGGACCTGTCTGGGTTCAGGAGGGACCTGTCTGGGTTCAGGAGGGACCTGTCTGGGTTCAGGAGGTACCTGTCTGGGTTCAGAAGGACCTGTCTGGGTTCAGAAAGGACCTGTCTGGGTTCAGGAGGGACCTGTCTTGGTTCAGGAGGGACCTGTCTGGGTTCAGAAGGGACCTGTCTGGGTTCAGGAGGGGCCTGGCTGGGTTCAGGAGGGACCTGGCTGGGGATGGGTTCAGGAGGGACCTGGCTGGATTCAGAAGGGACCTGTCTGGGTTCAGAAGGGACCTGGCTGGGTTCAGAAGGGACCTGTCTGGGTTCAGGAGGAACCTGCCTGGGTTCAGAAGAGACCTGCCTGGGTTCAGAAGGACCTGGCTGGGTTCAAGAGGGACCTGTCTGGGTTCAGAAGGGACCTGGCTGGGTTCAGGAGGGACCTGTCTGGGTTCAGAACGGACCTGTCTGGGTTCAGGAGGGACCTGTCTGGGTTCAGAAGGACCTGGCTGGGTTCCGGAGGGACCTGTCTGGATTCAGGAGGGACCTGTCTGGGTTCAGGAGGGACCTGCCTTGGTTCAGAAGGGACCTGTCTTGGTTCAGAAGGGACCTGTCTTGGTTCAGGAGGGACCTGGCTGGATTCAGAAGGGACCTGTATGGGTTCAGAAGGACCTGGCTGGGGATGGGTTCAGGAGGGACCTGGCTGGATTCAGGAGGCACCTGTCTGGGGTTAGAAGGGACCTGTCTGGGTTCAGAAGGGACCTGTCTGGTTTCAGGAGGGACCTGGCTGGGTTCAGGAGGGACCTGTCTGGGTTCAGAAGGGACCTGTCTGGGTTCAGAAGGACCTGGCTGGGGCTGGGTTCAGGAGGGACCTGTCTGGGTTTAGAAGGGACCTGTCTGGGTTCAGAAGGGACCTGTCTGGGTTCAGGAGGGACCTGGCTGGGTTCAGGAGGGACCTGTCTGGGTTCAGGAGAGACCTGGCTGGGTCTGGGTTCAGAAGGGACCTGGCTGGGTTCAGAAGGACCTGGCTGGGACTGGGGTCAGAAGGGACCTGGCTGGGTTCAGAAGGACCTGGCTGGGTCTAGGGTCAGAAGGGACCTGGCTGGGTTCAGGAGGGACCTGGCTGAGTTCAGAAGGGACCTGGCTGGGTTCAGAAGGGACCTGGCTGGGTTCAGGAGGGACCTGGCTGTTTTCAGAAGGGACCTGGCTGGGTTCAGAAGGGACCTGTCTGGGTTCAGAAGGGACCTGTCTGGGTTCAGGACGGACCTGTCTGGGTTCAGGAGGGACCTGTCTCGGTTCAGGAGGGACCTGTCTCGGTTCAGGAGGGACCTGTCTCGGTTCAGAAGGGACCTGTCTGGGTTCAGAAGGGACCTGTCTGGGTTCTAAAGGGACCTGTCTGGGTTCAGAAGGGACCTGGCTCGGTTCAGAAGGGACCTGGCTGGTTTCAGAAGTGACCTGTCTGGGTTCAGGAGGGACCTGTCTGGGTTCAGAAGGGACCGGTCTGGGTTCAGGAGGGGCCTGGTTCTGGAGGGACCTGGCTGGGTTCAGAAGGGACCTGCCTGGGTTCAGAAGGGACCTGCCTGGGTTCAGGAGGGACCTGCCTGAGTTCAGAAGGGACCTGTCTTGGTTCAGGAGGGACCTGGCTGGATTCAGAAGGGACCTGTATGGGTTCAGAAGGACCTGGCTGGGGCTGGGTTCAGGAGGGACCTGGCTGGATTCAGGAGGGACCTGTCTGGGGTTAGAAGGGACCTGCCTGGGTTCAGAAGGGACCTGTCTGGTTTCAGGAGGGACCTGGCTGGGTTCAGGAGGGACCTGGTTGGGTTCAGGAGTGACCTGTCTGGGTTCAGAAGGGACCTGTCTGGGTTCAGAAGGACCTGGCTGGGGCTGGGTTCAGGAGGGACCTGGCTGGATTCAGGAGGGACCTGTCTGGGTTTAGAAGGGACCTGTCTGGGTTCAGAAGGGACCTGTCTGGGTTCAGGAGGGACCTGGCTGGGTTCAGGAGGGACCTGTCTGGGTTCAGAAGGGACCTGTCTGGGTTCAGGAGGGACCTGGCTGGGTTCAGGAGGGACCTGTCTGGGTTCAGAAGGGACCTGTCTGGGTTCAGGAGAGACCTGGCTGGATCTGGGTTCAGAATGGACCTGGCTGGGTTCAGAAGGACCTGGCTGGGTCTGGGGTCAGAAGGGACCTGGCTGGGTTCAGAAGGACCTGGCTGGGTCTAGGGTCAGAAGGGACCTGGCTGGGTTCATGAGGGACCTGGCTGTTTTCAGAAGGGACCTGGCTGGGTTCAGAAGGGACCTGTCTGGGTTCAGAAGGGACCTGTCTGGGTTCAGAAGGGACCTGTCTGGGTTCAGGAGGGACCTGTCTGGGTTCAGGAGGGACCTGTCTGGGTTCAGGAGGGACCTGTCTGGGTTCAGAAGGGACCTGTCTGGGTTCTAAATGGAGCTGTCTGGGTTCTAAAGGGACCTGTCTGGGTTCAGAAGGGACCTGTCTGGGTTCAGAAGGGACCGGTCTTGGTTCAGGAGGGGCCTGGTTCAGGAGGGACCTGTCTGGGTTCAGGGGGGACCTGGCTGGGTTCAGGAGGGACCTGCCTGAGTTCAGAAGGGACCTGTCTGGGTTCAGAAGGACCTGGCTGGGTTCAGAAGGGACCTGGCTGGGGCTGGGTTCAGGAGGGACCTGTCTGGGTTCAGAAGGGACCTGTCTGGGTTCAGAAGGGACCTGGCTGGGTTCAGAAGGGACCTGTATGGATTCAGAAGGACCTGGCTGGGGCTGGGTTCAGGAGGGACCTGGCTGGATTCAGGAGGGACCTGTCTGGGGTTAGAAGGAACCTGTCTGGGTTCAGAAGGGACCTGTCTGGTTTCATGATGGACCTGTCTGGGTTCAGGAGGGACCTGTCTGGGTTCAGGAGGGACCTGTCTGGGTTCAGGAGGGACCTGTCTGGGTTCAGAAGGGACCTGTCTGGGTTCAGAAGGGACCTGTCTGGGTTCTAAAGGGACCTGTCTGGGTTCAGAAGGGACCTGGCTGGGTTCAGAAGGGACCAGGCTGGGTTCAGAAGGGACCTGTCTGGGTTCAGAAGGGACCTGTCTGGGTTCTAAAGGGACCTGTCTGGGTTCAGGAGGGACCTGTCTGGGTTCAGAAGGGACCGGTCTGGGTTCAGGAGGGCCCTGGTTCAGGAGGGACCTGGCTGGGTTCAGGGGGGACCTGGCTGGGTTCAGAAGGGACCTGCCTGGGTTCAGGAGGGACCTGTCTGGGTTCAGAAGGGACCTGTCTGGGTTCAGAAGGGACCTGTCTGGGTTCAGAAGGACCTGGCTGGGTTCAGAAGGACCTGGCTGGGTCTAGGGTCAGAAGGGACCTGGCTGGGTTCATGAGGGACCTGGCTTTTTTCAGAAGGGACCTGGCTGGGTTCAGAAGGGACCTGTCTGGGTTCAGAAGGGACCTGTCTGGGTTCAGAAGGGACCTGTCTGGGTTCAGAAGGGACCTGTCTCGTTTCAGGAGGGACCTGTCTGGGTTCAGGAGGGACCTGTCTGGGTTCAGAAGGGACCTGTCTGCGTTCTTAATGGAGCTGTCTGGGTTCTAAAGGGACCTGTCTGGGTTCAGAAGGGACCTGTCTGGGTTCTAAAGGGACCTGTCTGGGTTCAGAAGGGACCTGGCTGGGTTCAGAAGTGACCTGTCTGGGTTCAGGAGGGACCTGTCTGGGTTCAGAAGGGACCTGTCTGGGTTCAGAAGGACCTGGCTGGGTTCAGAAGGGACCTGGCTGGGGCTGGGTTCAGAAGGAACCTGTCTGGGTTCAGAAGGGACCTGTCTGGGTTCAGAAGGGACCTGGCTGGGTTCAGAAGGGATCTGTATGGGTTTAGAAGGGACCTGTCTTGGTTCAGGAGGGACCTGTCTGGGTTCAGAAGGGACCTGTCTGGGTTCAGGAGGGGCCTGGCTGGGTTCAGGAGGGACCTGGCTGGATTCAGAAGGGACCTGTCTGGGTTCAGAAGAGACAAGGCTGGGTTCAGAAGGGACCTGTCTGGGTTCAGGAGGTACCTGCCTGGGTTCAGAAGGGACCTGCCTGGGTTCAGAAGGACCTGGCTGGGTTCAAGAGGGACCTGTCTGGGTTCAGAAGGGACCTGGCTGGGTTCAGGGGGGACCTGTCTGGGTTCAGAAGGACCTGGCTGGGTTCAGGAGGGACCTGTCTGGATTGAGGAGGGACCTGTCTGGGTTCAGGAGGGACCTGCCTTGGTTCAGAAGGGACCTGTCTTGGTTCAGGAGGGACCTGGCTGGATTCAGAAGGGACCTGTATGGGTTCAGAAGGACCTGGCTGGGGCTGGGTTCAGGAGGGACCTGGCTGGATTCAGGAGGGACCTGTCTAGGGTTAGAAAGGACCTGCCTGGGTTCAGAAGGGACCTGTCTGGTTTCAGGAGGGACCTGGCTGGGTTCAGGAGGGACCTGTCTGGGTTCAGAAGGGACCTGTCTGGGTTCAGAAGGACCTGGCTGGGTCTAGGGTCAGAAGGGACCTGGCTGGGTTCAGGAGGGACCTGGCTGAGTTCAGAAGGGACCTGGCTGGGTTCAGAAGGGACCTGGCTGGGTTCAGGAGGGACCTGGCTGTTTTCAGAAGGGACCTGTCTGGGTTCAGAAGGGACCTGTCTGGGTTCAGGAGGGACCTGTCTATGTTCAGGAGGGACCTGTCTCGGTTCAGGAGGGACCTGTCTGGGTTCAGAAGGGACCTGTCTGGGTTCAGAAGGGACCTGTCTGGGTTCAGAAGGGACCTGTCTGGGTACTAAAGGGACCTGGCTGGGTTCAGAAGGGACCTGGCTGGGTTCAGAAGGGACCTGGCTGGGTTCAGAAGTGACTTGTCTGGGTTCAGGAGGGACCTGTCTGGGTTCAGAAGGGACCTGTCTGGGTTCAGAAGGACCTGGCTGGGTTCAGAAGGGACCTGGCTGGGGCTGGGTTCAGAAGGAACCTGTCTGGGTTCAGAAGGGACCTGTCTGGGTTCAGAAGGGACCTGGCTGGGTTCAGAAGGGACCTGTCTGGTTTCATGAGGGACCTGTCTGGGTTCTGGAGGGACCTGTCTGGCTATAGGAGGGACCTGTCTGGGTTCAGGAGTGACCTGGCTGGGTTCAGAAGGGACCTGTCTGGGTTCAGGAGGGACCTGGCTGGGTTCAGGAGGGACCTGTCTGGGTTCAGAAGGGACCTGTCTGGGTTCAGGAGGTACCTGTCTGGGTTCAGAAGAACCTGTCTGGGTTCAGAAAGGACCTGTCTGGGTTCAGAAGGGACCTGTCTTGGTTCAGGAGGGACCTGTCTGGGTTCAGAAGGGACCTGTCTGGGTTCAGGAGGGGCCTGGCTGGGTTCAGGAGGGACCTGGCTGGGGCTGGGTTCAGGAGGGACCTGGCTGGATTCAGAAGGGACCTGTCTGGGTTCAGAAGGGAACTGGCTGGGTTCAGAAGGGACCTGTCTGGGTTCAGGAGGAACCTGCCTGGGTTCAGAAGGGACCTGCCTGGGTTCAGAAGGACCTGGCTGGGTTCAAGAGGGACCTGGCTGGGTTCAAGAGGGACCTGTCTGGGTTCAGAAGGGACTTGGCTGGGTTCAGGAGGGACCCTTCTGGGTTCAGAACGGACCTGTCTGGGTTCAGGAGGGACCTGTCTGGATTCAGGAGGGACCTGTCTGGGTTCAGGAGGGACCTGCCTTGGTTCAGAAGGGACCTGTCTTGGTTTAGTAGGGACTTGGCTGGATTCAGAAGGGACCTGTATGGGTTCAGAAGGACCTGGCTGGGGCTGGGTTCAGGAGGGACCTGGCTGGATTCAGGAGGGACCTGTCTGGGTTCAGAAGGGACCTGTCTGGGTTCAGAAGGGACCTGTCTGGGTTCAGAAGGGACCTGGCTGGGTTCAGAAGGGACCTGTATGGGTTCAGAAGGACCTGGCTGGGGCTCGGTTCAGGAGGGACCTGGCTGGATTCAGGAGGGACCTATCTGGGGTTAGAAGGGACCTGTCTGGGTTCAGAAGGGACCTGTCTGGTTTCATAAGGGACCTGTCTGGGTTCTGGAGGGACCTGTCTGGCTATAGGAGGGACCTGTCTGGGTTCAGGAAGGACCTGGCTGGGTTCAGAAGAGACCTGTCTGGGTTCAGGAGGGACCTGGCTGGGTTCAGGAGGGACCTGTCTGGGTTCAGAAGGGACCTGTCTGGGTTCAGGAGGTACCTGTCTGGGTTCACAAGGACCTGTCTGGGTTCAGAAAGGACCTGTCTGGGTTCAGAAGGGACCTGTCTTGGTTCAGGAGGGACCGGTCTGGGTTCAGAAGGGACCTGTCTGGGTTCAGTATGGGCCTGGCTGGGTTCAGGAGGGACCTGGCTGGATTCAGAAGGGACCTGTCTGGGTTCAGAAGGGACCTGGCTGGGTTCAGAAAGGACCTGTCTTGGTTCAGGAGGTACCTGCCTGGGTTCAGAAGGGACCTGCCTGGGTTCAGAAGGGATCTGTATGGGTTTAGAAGGGACCTGTCTTGGTTCAGGAGGGACCTGTCTGGGTTCAGAAGGGACCTGTCTGGGTTCAGGAGGGGCCTGGCTGGGTTCAGGAGGGACCTGGCTGGATTCAGAAGGGACCTGTCTGGGTTCAGAAGAGACAAGGCTGGGTTCAGAAGGGACCTGTCTGGGTTCAGGAGGTACCTGCCTGGGTTCAGAAGGGACCTGCCTGGGTTCAGAAGGACCTGGCTGGGTTCAAGAGGGACCTGTCTGGGTTCAGAAGGGACCTGGCTGGGTTCAGGGGGGACCTGTCTGGGTTCAGAAGGACCTGGCTGGGTTCAGGAGGGACCTGTCTGGATTGAGGAGGGACCTGTCTGGGTTCAGGAGGGACCTGCCTTGGTTCAGAAGGGACCTGTCTTGGTTCAGGAGGGACCTGGCTGGATTCAGAAGGGACCTGTATGGGTTCAGAAGGACCTGGCTGGGGCTGGGTTCAGGAGGGACCTGGCTGGATTCAGGAGGGACCTGTCTAGGGTTAGAAAGGACCTGCCTGGGTTCAGAAGGGACCTGTCTGGTTTCAGGAGGGACCTGGCTGGGTTCAGGAGGGACCTGTCTGGGTTCAGAAGGGACCTGTCTGGGTTCAGAAGGGACCTGTCTGGGTTCAGAAGGGACCTGTCTGGGTTCTAAAGGGACCTGGCTGGGTTCAGAAGGGACCTGGCTGGGTTCAGAAGGGACCTGGCTGGGTTCAGAAGTGACCTGTCTGGGTTCAGGAGGGACCTGTCTGGGTTCAGAAGGGACCTGTCTGGGTTCAGAAGGACCTGGCTGGGTTCAGAAGGGACCTGGCTGGGGCTGGGTTCAGAAGGAACCTGTCTGGGTTCAGAAGGGACCTGTCTGGGTTCAGAAGGGACCTGGCTGGGTTCAGAAGGGACCTGTCTGGTTTCATGAGGGACCTGTCTGGGTTCTGGAGGGACCTGTCTGGGTTCAGAAGGGACCTGTCTGGGTTCAGGAGGTACCTGTCTGGGTTCAGAAGGACCTGTCTGGGTTCAGAAAGGACCTGTCTGGGTTCAGAAGGGACCTGTCTGGGTTCAGGAGGGACCTGGCTGGGTTCAGAAGGGACCTGTCTGGGTTCAGGAGGTACCTGTCTGGGTTCAGAAGGACCTGTCTGGGTTCAGAAAGGACCTGTCTGGGTTCAGAAGGGACCTGTCTTGGTTCAGGAGGGACCTGTCTGGGTTCAGAAGGGACCTGTCTGGGTTCAGGAGGGGCCTGGCTGGGTTCAGGAGGGACCTGGCTGGGGCTGGGTTCAGGAGGGACCTGGCTGGATTCAGAAGGGACCTGTCTGGGTTCAGAAGGGAACTGGCTGGGTTCAGAAGGGACCTGTCTGGGTTCAGGAGGAACCTGCCTGGGTTCAGAAGGGACCTGCCTTGGTTCAGAAGGACCTGGCTGGGTTCAAGAGGGACCTGGCTGGGTTCAAGAGGGACCTGTCTGGGTTCAGAAGGGACTTGGCTGGGTTCAGGAGGGACCCTTCTGGGTTCAGAACGGACCTGTCTGGGTTCAGGAGGGACCTGTCTGGATTCAGGAGGGACCTGTCTGGGTTCAGGAGGGACCTGCCTTGGTTCAGAAGGGACCTGTCTTGGTTTAGGAAGGACTTGGCTGGATTCAGAAGGGACCTGTATGGGTTCAGAAGGACCTGGCTGGGGCTGGGTTCAGGAGGGACCTGGCTGGATTCAGGAAGGCCTGTCTGGGGTTAGAAGGGACCTGTCTGGGTTCAGAAGGGACCTGTCTGGGTTCAGAAGGGACCTGGCTGGGTTCTGTAGGGACCTGTCTGGCTATAGGAGGGACCTGTCTGGGTTCAGGAGGGACCTGGCTGGGTTCAGAAGAGACCTGTCTGGGTTCAGGAGGGACCTGGCTGGGTTCAGGAGGGACCTATCTGGGTTCAGAAGGGACCTGTCTGGGTTCAGGAGGTACCTGTCTGGGTTCACAAGGACCTGTCTGGGTTCAGAAAGGACCTGTCTGGGTTCAGAAGGTACCTGTCTTGGTTCAGGAGGGACCGGTCTGGGTTCAGAAGGGACCTGTCTGGGTTCAGTATGGGCCTGGCTGGGTTCAGGAGGGACCTGGCTGGATTCAGAAGGGACCTGTCTGGGTTCAGAAGGGACCTGGCTGGGTTCAGAAAGGACCTGTCTTGGTTCAGGAGGTACCTGCCTGGGTTCAGAAGGGACCTGCCTGGGTTCAGAAGGGACCTGGCTGGGTTCAAGAGGGACCTGTCTGGGTTCAGAAGGGACCTGTCTGGGTTCAGGAGGGACCTGTCTGGGTTCAGAACGGACCTGTCTGGGTTCAGGAGGGACCTGTCTGGGTTCAGAAGGACCTGGCTGGGTTCAGGAGGGACTCTTCTGGGTTCAGAACGGACCTGTCTGGGTTCAGGAGGGACCTGTCTGAATTCAGGAGGGACCTGTCTGGGTTCAGGAGGGACCTGCCTTGGTTCAGAAGGGACCTGTCTTGGTTTAGGAGGGACCTGGCTGGATTCAGAAGGGACCTGTATGGGTTCAGAAGGACCTGGCTGGGGCTGGGTTCAGGAGGGACCTGGCTGGATTCAGGAGGGACCTGTCTGGGTTCAGAAGGGACCTGTCTGGGTTCAGAAGGGACCTGGCTGGGTTCAGAAGGGACCTGTATGGGTTCAGAAGGACCTGGCTGGGGCTGGGTTCAGGAGGGACCTGGCTGGATTCAGGAGGGACCTGTCTGGGGTTAGAAGGGACCTGTCTGGGTTCAGAAGGGACCTGGCTGGGTTCAGGAGGGACCTGTCTGGGTTCAGAAGGGACCTGTCTGGGTTCAGGAGGTACCTGTCTGGGTTCACAAGGACCTGTCTGGGTTCAGAAAGGACCTGTCTGGTTTCAGAAGGGACCTGTCTTGGTTCAGGAGGGACCGGTCTGGGTTCAGAAGGGACCTGTCTGGGTTCAGTAGGGGCCTGGCTGGGTTCAGGAGGGACCTGGCTGGATTCAGAAGGGACCTGTCTGGGTTCAGAAGGGACCTGGCTGGGTTCAGAAGGGACCTGTCTGGGTTCAGGAGGTACCTGCCTGGGTTCAGAAGGGACCTGCCTGGGTTCAGAAGGGACCTGCCTGGGTTCAGAAGGGACCTGGCTGGGTTCAAGAGGGACCTGTCTGGGTTCAGAAGGGACCTGGCTGGGTTCAGGAGGGACCTGTCTGGGTTCAGAACGGACCTGTCTGGGTTCAGGAGGGACCTGTCTGGGTTCAGAAGGACCTGGCTGGGTTCAGGAGGGACCTGTCTGGATTCAGGAGGGACCTGTCTGGGTTCAGGAGGGACCTGCCTTGGTTCAGAAGGGACCTGTCTTGGTTCAGGAGGGACCTGGCTGGATTCAGAAGGGACCTGTATGGATTCAGAAGGACCTGGCTGGGGCTGGGTTCAGGAGGGACCTGGCTGGATTCAGGAGGGACCTGAATGGGGTTAGAAGGGACCTGTCTGGGTTCAGAAGGGACCTGTCTGTTTTCATGAGGGACCTGTCTGGGTTCTGGAGGGACCTGTCTGGCTATAGGAGGGACCTGTCTGGGTTCAGGAGGGACCTGGCTGGGTTCAGAAGGGACCTGTCTGGGTTCAGGAGGGACCTGGCTGGGTTCAGGAGGGACCTGTCTGGGTTCAGAAGGGACCTGTCTGGGTTCAGGAGGTACCTGTCTGGGTTCACAAGGACCTGTCTGGGTTCAGAAAGGACCTGTCTGGGTTCAGAAGGGACCTGTCTGGGTTCAGTAGGGGCCTGGCTGGGTTCAGGAGGGACCTGGCTGGATTCAGAAGGGACCTGTCTGGGTTCAGAAGGGACCTGGCTGGGTTCAGAAGGGACCTGTCTGGGTTCAGGAGGTACCTGCCTGGGTTCAGAAGGGACCTGCCTGGGTTCAGAAGGGACCTGGCTGGGTTCAAGAGGGACCTGTCTGGGTTCAGAAGGGACCTGGCTGGGTTCAAGAGGGACCTGTCTGGGTTCAGAACGGACCTGTCTGGGTTCAGGAGGGACCTGTCTGGATTCAGAAGGGACCTGTATGGGTTCAGAAGGACCTGGCGTGGCTGGGTTCAGGAGGGACCTGGCTGGGTTCAGGAGGGACCTGGCTGGATTCAGGAGGGACCTGTCTGGGGTTAGAAGGGACCTGTCTGGGTTCAGAAGGGACCTGTCTGGTTTCAGGAGGGACCTGGCTGGGTTCAGGAGGGACCTGTCTGGGTTCAGAAGGGACCTGTCTGGGTTCAGAAGGACCTGGCTGGGTCTAGGGTCAGAAGGGACCTGGCTGGGTTCAGAAGGGACCTGGCTGGGTTCAGAAGGGACCTGGCTGGGTTCAGGAGGGACCTGGCTGTTTTCAGAAGGGACCTGGCTGGGTTCAGAAGGGACCTGTCTGGGTTCAGAAGGGCCCTGTCTGGGTTCAGGAGGGACCTGTCTGGGTTCAGGAGGGACCTGTCTCGGTTCAGGAGGGACCTGTCTGGGTTCAGAAGGGACCTGTCTGGGTTCAGAAGGGACCTGTCTGGGTTCAGAAGGGACCTGTCTGGGTTCAGAAGGGACCTGTCTTGGTTCTAAAGGGACCTGTCTGGGTTCAGAAGGGACCTGGCTGGGTTCAGAAGGGACCTGTCTGGGTTAAGGAGGGACCTGTCTGGGTTCAGAAGGGACCGGTCTGGGTTCAGGAGGGGCCTGGTTCAGGATGGACCTGGCTGGGTTCAGAAGGGACCTGGCTGGGTTGAGAAGGGACCTGCCTGGGTTCAGGAGGGACCTGCCTGAGTTCAGAAGGGACCTGTCTGGGTTCAGAAGGACCTGGCTGGGTTCATAAGGGACCTGGCTGGGGCTGGGTTCAGAAGTGACCTGTCTGGGTTCAGAAGGGACCTGGCTGGGTTCAGAAGGGACCTGTCTGGGTTCAGAAGGGACCTGGCTGGGTTCAGAAGGGACCTGCCTGGGTTCAGGAGGTACCTGCCTGGGTTCAGAAGGGACCTGCCTGGGTTCAGAAGGGACCTGGCTGGGTTCAAGAGGGACCTGTCTGGGTTCAGAAGGGACCTGGCTGGGTTCAAGAGGGACCTGTCTGGGTTCAGAACGGACCTGTCTGGGTTCAGGAGGGACCTGTCTGGGTTCAGAAGGACCTGGCTGGGTTCAGGAGGGACCTGTCTGGATTCAGAAGGGACCTGCATGGGTTCAGAAGGACCTGGCGGGGCTGGGTTCAGGAGGGACCTGGCTGGGTTCAGGAGGGACCTGGCTGGATTCAGGAGGGACCTGTCTGGGGTTAGAAGGGACCTGTCTGGGTTCAGAAGGGACCTGTCTGGTTTCAGGAGGGACCTGGCTGGGTTCAGGAGGGACCTGTCTGGCTTCAGAAGGGACCTGTCTGGGTTCAGAAGGACCTGGCTGGGTCTAGGGTCAGAAGGGACCTGGCTGGGTTCAGGAGGGACCTGGCTGGGTTCAGAAGGGACCTGGCTGGGTTCAGAAGGGACCTGGCTGGGTTCAGGAGGGACCTGGCTGTTTTCAGAAGGGACCTGGCTGGGTTCAGAAGGGACCTGTCTGGGTTCAGAAGGGCCCTGTCTGGGTTCAGGAGGGACCTGTCTGGGTTCAGGAGGGACCTGTCTCGGTTCAGGAGGGACCTGTCTGGGTTCAGAAGGGACCTGTCTGGGTTCAGAAGGGACCTGTCTGGGTTCAGAAGGGACCTGTCTTGGTTCTAAAGGGACCTGTCTGGGTTAAGGAGGGACCTGTCTGGGTTCAGAAGGGACCGGTCTGGGTTCAGGAGGGGCCTGGGTTCAGGAGGGACCTGCCTGAGTTCAGAAGGGACCTGTCTGGGTTCAGAAGGACCTGGCTGGGTTCAGAAGGGACCTGGCTGGGGCTGGGTTCAGAAGTGACCTGTCTGGGTTCAGAAGGGACCTGGCTGGGTTCAGAAGGGAGCTGTATGGGTTTAGAAGGACCTGGCTGGGGCTTGATTCAGGAGGGACCTGGCTGGATTCAGGAGGGACCTGTCTGGGGTTAGAAGGGACCTGTCTGGGTTCAGAAGGGACCTGTCTGGTTTCTTGAGGGACCTGTCTGGGTTCTGGAGGGACCTGTCTGGCTATAGGAGGGACCTGTCTGGGTTCAGGAGGGACCTGTCTGGGTTCAGAAGGGACCTGTCTGGGTTCAGGAGGGACCTGGCTGGGTTCAGGAGGGACCTGTCTGGGTTCAGAAGGGACCTGTCTGGGTTCAGGAGGTACCTGTCTGGGTTCAGAAGGACCTGTCTGGGTTCAGAAGGACCTGGCTGGGTCTAGGGTCAGAAGGGACCTGGCTGGGTTCAGGAGGGACCTGGCTGAGTTCAGAAGGGACCTGGCTGGGTTCAGAAGGGACCTGGCTGGGTTCAGAAGGGACCTGGCTGGGTTCAGGAGGGACCTGGCTGTTTTCAGAAGGGACCTGGCTGGGTTCAGAAGGGACCTGTCTGGGTTCAGAAGGGCCCTGTCTGGGTTCAGGAGGGACCTGTCTGGGTTCAGAAGGGACCTGTCTGGGTTCAGAAGGGACCTGTCTGGGTTCTAAAGGGACCTGTCTGGGTTCAGAAGGGACCTGGCTGGGTTCAGAAGGGACCTGGCTGGGTTCAGAAGGGACCTGTCTGGGTTCAGGAGGGATCTGTCTGGGTTCAGAAGGGACCGGTCTGGGTTCAGGAGGGGCCTGGTTCAGGAGGGACCTGGCTGGGTTCAGAAGGGACCTGGCTGGGTTAAGAAGGGACCTGCCTGGGTTCAGGAGGGACCTGCCTGAGTTCAGAAGGGACCTGTCTGGCTTCAGAAGGACCTGGCTGGGTTCAGAAGGGACCTGGCTGGGGCTGGGTTCAGAAGGAACCTGTCTGGGTTCAGAAGGGACCTGTCTGGGTTCAGAAGGGACCTGGCTGGGTTCAGAAGGGAGCTGTATGGGTTCAGAAGGACCTGGCTGGGTTCAGAAGGGACCTGGCTGGTGCTGGGTTCAGAAGGAACCTGTCTGGGTTCAGAAGGGACCTGTCTGGGTTCAGAAGGGACCTGTCTGGGTTCAGAAGGGACCTGGCTGGGTTCAGAAGGGACCTGTCTGGGTTCAGAAGGGACCTGGCTGGGTTCAGAAGGGAGCTGTATGGGTTTAGAAGGACCTGGCTGGGGCTTGATTCAGGAGGGACCTGGCTGGATTCAGGAGGGACCTGTCTTGGGTTAGAAGGGACCTGTCTGGGTTCAGAAGGGACCTGTCTGGTTTCATGAGGGCCCTGTCTGGGTTCTGGAGGGACCTGTCTGGCTATAGGAGGGACCTGTCTGGGTTCAGGAGGGACCTGGCTGGGTTCAGGAGGGACCTGTCTGGGTTCAGGAGGTACCTGTCTGGGTTCAGAAGGACCTGTCTGGGTTCAGAAAGGACCTGTCTGGGTTCAGAAGGGACCTTTCTTGTTTCAGGAGGGACCTGCCTGGGTTCAGAAGGACCTGGCTGGGTTCAAGAGGGACCTGTCTGGGTTCAGAAGGGACCTGGCTGGGTTCAGGAGGGACCCTTCTGGGTTCAGAACGGACCTGTCTGGGTTCAGGAGGGACCTATCTGGGTTCAGAAGGACCTGGCTGGGTTCAGGAGGGACCTGTCTGGATTCAGGAGGGACCTGTCTGGGTTCAGGAGGGACCTGCCTATGTTCAGAAGGGACCTGTCTTGGTTCAGGAGGGACCTGGCTGGATTCAGAAGGGACCTGTGTGGGTTCAGAAGGACCTGGCTGGGGCTGGGTTCAGGAGGGACCTGGCTGGATTCAGGAGGGACCTGTCTGGGGTTAGAAGGGACCTGTCTGGGTTCAGAAGGGACCTGTCTTGGTTCAGGAGGGACCTGGCTGGGTTCAGGAGGGACCTGTCTGGGTTCAGGAGAGACCTGGCTGGGTCTGGGTTCAGAAGGGACCTGGCTGGGTTCAGAAGGACCTGGCTGGGTCTGGGGTCAGAAGGGACCTGGCTGGGTTCAGAAGGACCTGGCTGGGTCTAGGGTCAGAAGTGACCTGGCTGGGTTCAGGAGGGACCTGGCTGAGTTCAGAAGGGACCTGGCTGGGTTCAGAAGGGACCTGGCTGGGTTCAGGAGGGACCTGGCTGGGTTCAGGAGGGACCTGGCTGTTTTCAGAAGGGACCTGGCTGGGTTCAGAAGGGACCTGTCTGGGTTCAGAACGCACCTGTCTGGGTTCAGGAGGGACCTGTCTGGGTTCAGGAGGGACCTGTCTCGGTTCAGGAGGGACCTGTCTGTGTTCAGGAGGGACCTGTCTGGGTTCAGAAGGGACCTGTCTGGGTTCAGAAGGGACCTGTCTGGGTTCAGAAGGGACCTGTCTGGGTTCAGAAGGGACCTAGCTGGGTTCAGAAGGGACCTGGCTGGGTTCAGAAGGGACCTGTCTGGGTTCAGGAGGAACCTGCCTGGGTTCAGAAGGGACCTGCCTGGGTTCAGAAGGACCTGAATGGGTTCAAGAGGGACCTGTCTGGGTTCAGAAGGTACCTGGCTGGGTTCAGGAGGGACCCTTCTGGGTTCAGAACGGACCTGTCTGGGTTCAGGAGGGACCTGTCTGGGTTCAGAAGGACCTGGCTGGGTTCAGGAGGGACCTGTCTGGATTCAGGAGGGACCTGTCTGGGTTCAGGAGGGACCTGCCTTGGTTCAGAAGGGACCTGTCTTGGTTCAGGAGGGACCTGGCTGGATTCAGAAGGGACCTGTGTGGGTTGAGAAGGACCTGGCTGGGGCTGGGTTCAGGAGGGACCTGGCTGGATTCAGGAGGGACCTGTCTGGGGTTAGAAGGGACCTGTCTGGGTTCAGAAGGAACCTGTCTGGTTTCAGGAGGGACCTGTCTGGGTTCAGAAGGGACCTGTCTGGGTTTAGAAGGACCTGGCTGGGGCTGGGTTCAGGAGGGACCTGGCTGGATTCAGGAGGGACCTGTCTGGGTTTAGAAGGGACCTGTCTGGGTTCAGAAGGGACCTGTCTTGGTTCAGGAGGGACCTGGCTGGGTTCAGGAGGGACCTGTCTGGGTTCAGGAGAGACCTGGCTGGGTCTGGGTTCAGAAGGGACCTGGCTGGGTTCAGAAGGACCTGGCTGGGTCTGGGGTCAGAAGGGACCTGGCTGGGATCAGAAGGACCTGGCTGGGTCTAGGGTCAGAAGGGACCTGGCTGGGTTCAGGAGGGACCTGGCTGAGTTCAGAAGGGACCTGGCTGGGTTCAGAAGGGACCTGGCTGGGTTCAGGAGGGACCTGTCTGGTTTCAGGAGGGACCTGTCTGGTTTCAGGAGGGACCTGTCTGGTTTCAGGAGGGACCTGTCTGGGTTCAGAAGGGACCTGTCTGGGTTCAGAAGGACCTGGCTGGGGCTGGGTTCAGGAGGGACCTGGCTGGATTCAGGAGGGACCTGTCTGGGTTTAGAAGGGACCTGTCTGGGTTCAGAAGGGACCTGTCTTGGTTCAGGAGGGACCTGGCTGGGTTCAGGAGGCACCTGTCTGGGTTCAGGAGAGACCTGGCTGGGTCTGGGTTCAGAAGGGACCTGGCTGGGTTCAGAAGGACCTGGCTGGGTCTGGGGTCAGAAGGGACCTGGCTGGGTTCAGAAGGACCTGGCTGGGTCTAGGGTCAGAAGGGACCTGGCTGGGTTCAGGAGGGACCTGGCTGAGTTCAGAAGGGACCTGGCTGGGTTCAGGAGGGACCTGTCTGGGTTCAGAAGGGACCTGGCTGGGTTCAGGAGGGACCTGTCTGGGTTCAGAAGGACCTGGCTTTGTCTGGGGTCAGAAGGGACCTGGCTGGGTTCAGAAGGACCTGGCTGGGTCTGGGGTCAGAAGGGACCTGGCTGGGTTCAGAAGGGACCTGGCTGGGTTCAGAAGGGACCTGGCTGGGTTCAGGAGGGACCTGGCTGGGTTCAGAAGGGACCTGGCTGGGTTCAGAAGGGACCTGTCTGGGTTCAGGAGGGACCTGTCTGGGTTCAGGAGGGACCTGTCTGGGTTCAGGAGGGACCTGTCTGGGTTCAGGAGGGACCTGTCTAGGTTCAGAAGGGACCTGTCTGGGTTCAGAAGGGACCTGTCTGGGTTCTAAAGGGACCTGTCTGGATTCAGAAGTGACCTGTCTGGGTTCAGAAGTGACCTGTCTGGGTTCAGGAGGGACCTGTCTGGGTTCAGAAGGGACCGGTCTGGGTTCAGGAGGGGCCTGGTTCAGGAGGGACCTGACTGGGTTCACAAGAGACCTGGCTGGGTTCAGAAGGGACCTGTCTGGATTCAGGGGGGACCTGTCTGGGTTCAGGAGGGGCCTGCCGTCTGCTATCGCAGCACTGTGTGTGTTTTCTGTCCCGTCTGCTATCGCAGCACTTTGTGTGTTTTCTGTCCCGTCTGCTATCTCAGCACTGTGTGTGTTTTCTGTCCCGTCTGCTATCTCAGCAATGTGTGTGTTTTCTGTCCCGCCTGCTATCTCAGCACTGTGTGTGTTTTCTGTCCCGTCTGCTATCTCAGCACTGTGTGTGTTTTCTGTCCCGTCTGCTATCTCAGCACTGTGTGTGTTTTCTGTCCCGTCTGCTATCTCAGCACTTCAGCACAGAAGTTGACACCTTGTTGGCAGCTGCTTGATGATGTCATGCTGGTGAAGTACTCTGTGTGGGGCCAGCAGCAGAGTGACCGGCACATTTTCCTAAACACTTTCCATTATAGACCACTAAGGATCATTTTAAAAAAAATACAAAAAAGTTGTATATTTTATTGACACATCAATTTGACAAATACACAGGCTTTCTTTTTTTTTATTCACAACATATATTTTCCCATCGCAAATCCTCCTAAAAATATACACCTGCACTAATCTCAAATCAAATCTAATTCCCAAATGAGACTTGTGTTACAGTGAGTACGGTTAAATGCACACAATAATCAGATTTATTGTAAATTAGTCAGATTAATATAATAGGTTGATTTAAACCTTTACAAGCTTTGCCAGAACGATTTCCCTAATGATTCTGAACATGGACACATCTGGAATCAGGCTACCTGATCCTGTTTACCTGGACACATCTGAAATCAGGCTACCTGATCCTGTTTACATGGACACATCTGAAATCAGGCTACTTGATCCTGTTTACCTGAACACATCTGAAATCAGGCTACTTGATCCTGTTTACCTGAACACATCTGAAATCAGGCTACCTGATCCTGTTTACATGAACACATCTGAAATCAGGCTACTTGATCCTGTTTACCTGAACACATCTGAAATCAGGCTACCTGATGGGACTTGGATAAATGCAGAAAATCACCAATCCAATTAAACGTTCAACCACAGCGACCATGTTATTTTTGGGAAGCATATTTTATTCTGAGTTTGGACAGTTTGTCATTTCACTCGCGCAAAAGAAGGAAGCTCCTGCTGCTCTGATTAAATACACCGCTGTGACTCTGATTAAATACACCGCTATGACTGATTAAATACACCGCTGTGACTCTGATTAAATACACCACTGTGACTCTGATTAAATACACCGCTGTGACTCTGATTAAATACACCGCTGTGACTCTGATTAAATACACCGCTGTGACTCTGATTAAATACACCGCTGTGACTCTGATTAAATACACCGCTATGACTGATTAAATACACCGCTGTGACTCTGATTAAATACACCGCTGTGACTCTGATTAAATACACCGCTGTGACTCTGATTAAATACACCGCTGTGACTCTGATTAAATACACCGCTGTGACTCTGATTAAATACACCGCTGTGACTCTGATTAAATACACCGCTGTGACTCTGATTAAATACACCGCTGTGACTCTGATTAAATACACCGCTGTGACTCTGATTAAATACACCGCTGTGACTCTGATTAAATACACCGCTGTGACTCTGATTAAATACACCGCTGTGACTCTGATTAAATACACCGCTGTGACTCTGATTAAATACACCGCTGTGACTCTGATTAAATACACCGCTGTGACTCTGATTAAATACACCGCTGTGACTCTGATTAAATACACCGCTGTGACTCTGATTAAATACACCGCTGTGACTCTGATTAAATACACCGCTGTGACTCTGATTAAATACACCGCTGTGACTCTGATTAAATACACCGCTGTGACTCTGATTAAATACACCGCTGTGACTCTGATTAAATACACCGCTGTGACTCTGATTAAATACACCGCTGTGACTCTGATTAAATACACCGCTGTGACTCTGATTAAATACACCGCTGTGACTCTGATTAAATACACCGCTGTGACTCTGATTAAATACACCGCTGTGACTCTGATTAAATACACCGCTGTGACTCTGATTAAATACACCGCTGTGACTCTGATTAAATACACCGCTGTGACTCTGATTAAATACACCGCTGTGACTCTGATTAAATACACCGCTGTGACTCTGATTAAATACACTGCTGTGACTCTGATTAAATACACCGCTGTGACTCTGATTAAATACACCGCTGTGACTCTGATTAAATACACCGCTGTGACTCTGATTAAATACACTGCTGTGACTCTGATTAAATACACCGCTGTGACTCTGATTAAATACACCGCTGTGACTCTGATTAAATACACCGCTATGACTGATTAAATACACCGCTGTGACTCTGATTAAATACACCGCTGTGACTCTGATTAAATACATCGCTGTGACTCTGATTAAATACACCGCTGTGACTCTGATTAAATACACCGCTGTGACTCTGATTAAATACACCGCTGTGACTCTGATTAAATACACCGCTGTGACTCTGATTAAATACACCGCTGTGACTCTGATTAAATACACCGCTGTGACTCTGATTAAATACACCGCTGTGTCTCTGATTAAATACACCGCTGTGACTCTGATTAAATACACCGCTGTGTCTCTGATTAAATACACCGCTGTGACTCTGATTAAATACACCGCTGTGACTCTGATTAAATACACTGCTGTGACTCTGATTAAATACACCGCTGTTACTCTGATTAAATACACCGCTGTGACTCTGATTAAATACACCGCTGTTACTCTGATTAAATACACCGCTGTGACTCTGATTAAATACACCGCTGTGTCTCTGATTAAATACACCGCTGTGACTCTGATTAAATACACTGCTGTGACTCTGATTAAATACACCGCTGTTACTCTGATTAAATACACCGCTGTGACTCTGATTAAATACACCGCTGTTACTCTGATTAAATACACCGCTGTGACTCTGATTAAATACACCGCTGTGTCTCTGATTAAATACACCGCTGTGACTCTGATTAAATACACCGCTGTGTCTCTGATTAAATACACCGCTGTGACTCTGATTAAATACACCGCTGTGTCTCTGATTAAATACACCGCTGTGACTCTGATTAGGAGTTACTGAGTTTCACGTTGTAGTGTTATGACAATGATCGGACATAAGAGGTCAGTTTCACCTGACGATATACTCTTTGTGAAATAATGAACCGCTATTTCTCTCTCTCTCCCCTCTGTAGGCCTGAACCAGCAGCGTATCACCCAGAGTGGTCCAAGCAAGCAGGGGGGCCAACTGCCCTCCAGTCCCGAGAGCAGAGGAGTCATGGGGGGCAGCAACCAGATGAGGCTCCAGCAGCTGCAGATGGAGAAGGAGAGGTTGAGACTGAAACACCAGGAGCTGCTCCGCACCAGACCACAGGTCAGTAGCCTGTCCCTGACCAGTAGTATAGTATAGTGGTATAGTATAGTATAGTGGCACAGTATAGTGGTATAGTATAATATAGTGGTATAGTATAGTGGTATAGTATAATATAGTGGTATAGTATAGTGGTATTGTATAATATAGTGGTATAGTACAGTGGTATAGTATAATATAGTGTTATAGTATAGTGGTATAGTATAGTGGTATAGTATAATATAGTGTTATAGTATAGTGGTATAGTATAGTGGTATAGTATAATATAGTGGTATAGTATAGGTGTATAGTATAGTATAGTGGTATAGTATTGTGGCACAGTATAGTGGCATAGTATAATATAGTGGTGTAGTATAGTGGAGTAGTATACTATAGTGGTATAGTATAGTGGAATAGTATACTATATTGGTATAGTATAGTGGAATAGTATACTATAGTATAGTGGTATAGTATAATATAGTATAGTGGTATAGTATAATATAGTATGGTGGTATAGTATAATATAGTATAGTGGTATAGTATAATATAGTATAATATAGTATAGTGGTATAGTATAATATAGTATAGTGGTATAGTATAATATAGTATAAT
>NC_143048.1:50042500-50102500 GCF_057628025.1 Oncorhynchus mykiss | reverse complement strand
CATTAAAGTGACGCTGACACATTTGTACATAATATCAGTCCAAAATGTACTATTACAGCCTACTATGTGTGATAGACTAGTGTCTTGTCCAGGGGGTGTACTGTACATCAAGCTGTCTCACTACAGGAAATGGGCTCCTGCCCTACGGGCCGTTCTGGTTCACTCTACAGAAACAGGAGATGGACTCCTGCCCTATGGGCCGTTCTGGTCCACTCTACAGAAACAGGAAATGGGCTCCTGCCCTACGGGCCGTTCTGGTTCACTCTACAGAAACAGGAGATGGACTCCTGCCCTACGGGCCGTTCTGGTCCACTGTACAGAAACAGGAGATGGACTCCTGCCCTATGGGCCGTTCTGGTCCACTGTACAGAAACAGGAGATGGACTCCTGCCCTACGGGCCGTTCTGGTCCACTGTACAGAAACAGGAAATGGGCTCCTGCCCTATGGGCCGTTCTGGTCCACTCTACAGAAACAGGAAATGGGCTCCTGCCCTGGCTTGGACAAGGTTTCTTACTTGTTTCCTTGACTTCCACTAACCCGTGCTGTGTGTGCTGTGTGTTCATAGGAGCTGGCTTTGAGGACCCAACTACCTGTCAGTATGGAGCAGGACGGGGGGACTCCCAACCCTGTGTCGTCCCCTGGGATGGGCCAGGACGCCAGAACCATGACAACCAACAGCTCCGACCCATTCCTCAACAGGTACGCCTTATCAGTTGTTATGACAGCTTACCTCAACAGGTCTTATCATGTATCATAAGGAGGACATCTTTCCTCAACAGGTGTGTCTGTTTATCTGAGGGCCGGTTTCCCAGACACAGATTTAGCCTGACCCACTAGAAACACCTTTGTCTTCGCTACATCTGTGTCTGGAAAAACCGGCTCAGAATGTTCTAGATATTCTTAACCCGGAAAAACACAGCTCCGAAAAGAACATTAGTCATGATTTGTGTCATAGTGTTTGAAGTATTAGTAAATTGTTGTGGATGATATCATCCCTGTTTGAAGTTTGGAACGTGATTACCGTAACCTAATGTGACCTGAGCAGGTAGGAAAAATTCTGGGTTCTGGGGTCTCTGCCTTTCTTACACACACACACAGTGACTAGTGTGTGTGTGTGTGTATCCTATCAGAACTGTGTGTGTGCCTAGTGCTGTGGTGGGGGGAGTTTGAGCCCCTGTGTGAGCTGCCTGAGAGGCATTTCTCTGAACTTAACCCCGTTCACATGGAAGTGACTCATTCAGACCAGGGGGGGGGGGGGGGGGGGCTGTGCTGAGAGAGTGAGCCTGCACAATACCGACATCTGGTGGACATGATCGGTACTGCAGGACAGGGAGTTTCACAGAGTTTTTAAACCCATAGGCTCAAACATGGCATCAGATTAGCCCAATTCCATGATAATGACTTTGAATGATAATCAGGGATTTCTATTGGAGAAGCAGTTACTAAATATCTTTATATTAAATCTTTATTCTTTATTTTTAATCTTTATATTTTATTATTGAATTTCCCCTGCAGCTGAACATTTTGCCAAATCCAATTATATACATTTTTATTTTTATTTTTATGAAACATTTACAGATTGTAGTGGTTTTAAACGGTATCTGAATGGTTAAGGTGTTTCTCATATATTCAGCCACGTGTTGTTAAAACACTTTTAGCATTATGTCTGAGCTGGATGCATTGACAATGAGTGTACACGTTTACAGTACAACAGTACAACTTACTCAGCCACTTACTGAACACATTTATGGGAAACTGGTACATTGACCTATAGGAATGGAAACTGGTACATTGACCTATAGGAATGGAAACTGGTACATTGACCTATAGGAATGGAAACTGGTACATTGACCTATAGGAATGGAAACTGGTACATTGACCTATAGGGATGGAAACTGGTACATTGACCTATAGGAATGGAAACTGGTACATTGACCTATAGGAATGGAAACTGGTACATTGACCTATAGGAATGGAAACTGGTACATTGACCTATAGGAATGGAAACTGGTACATTGACCTATAGGAATGGAAACTGGTACATTGACCTATAGGGATGGAAACTGGTACATTGATCTATAGGAATGGAAACTGGTACATTGACCTATAGGGATGGAAACTGGTACATTGACCTATAGGGATGGAAACTGGTACATTGACCTATAGGAATGGAAACTGGTACATTGACCTATAGGAATGGAAACTGGTACATTGACCTATAGGAATGGAAACTGGTACATTGACCTATAGGGATGGAAACTGGTACATTGATCTATAGGAATGGAAACTGGTACATTGACCTATAGGAATGGAAACTGGTAGAGGCTTTGGTTTTTCAGTATGTCAGTATGTGTTACACCTGTGCTGGTTGTCACCTCGTTAGTCAGTATTAAAAAATATATATCTATATATTTAACCAGGCAAGTCAGTTAAGAACAAATTCTTATTTTCAATGACGGCCTACCAGGGAACAGTGGGTTAACTGCCTTGTTCAGGGGCAGAACGACAGATTTGTACCTTGTCATCTCTGGGATTTGATCCAGCAACCTTACGGTTACTAGTCCAACGCTCTAACCACGAGGCTACCTGCTCTAACCACGAGGCTACCTACTCTAACCACTGGGCTACCTGCTCTAACCACCGGGCTACCTGCTCTAACCACTGGGCTACCTGCTCTAACCACTGGGCTACCTGCTCTAACCACTAGGCTACCTGCCTCTAACCACTAGACTACCTGCCTCTAACCACTAGACTACCTGCTCTAACCACTGGGCTACCTGCTCTAACCACTAGGATACCTGCTCTAACCACTAGGCTACCTGCTCTAACCACTAGGCTACCTGCCTCTAACCACTGGGCTACCTGCTCTAACCACTAGGCTACCTGCTCTAACCACTGGGCTACCTGCTCTAACCACTGGGCTACCTGCTCTAACCACTAGGCTACCTGTCTCTAACCACTAGGTTACCTGCCTATAACCACTAGGCTACCTGCTCTAACCACTAGGCTACCTGCTCTAACCACTGGGCTACCTGTCTCTAACCACTAGGTTACCTGCCTATAACCACTAGGATACCTGTCTCTAACCACTAGGTTACCTGCCTATAACCACTAGGATACCTGCTCTAACCACTAGGTTACCTGCCTATAACCACTAGGATACCTGCTCTAACCACTGGGCTACCTGCTCTAACCACTAGGCTACCTGCTCTAACCACTAGGCTACCTGTCTCTAACCACTAGGTTACCTGCCTATAACCACTAGGATACCTGCTCTAACCACTAGGTTACCTGCCTATAACCACTAGGCTACCTACTCTAACCACTGGGCTACCTGCTCTAACCACTGGGCTACCTGTCTCTAACCACTAGGTTACCTGCCTATAACCACTAGGATACCTGTCTCTAACCACTAGGTTACCTGCCTATAACCACTAGGATACCTGCTCTAACCACTAGGTTACCTGCCTATAACCACTAGGCTACCTGCTCTAACCACTAGGATACCTGCTCTAACCACTAGGTTACCTGCCTATAACCACTAGGCTACCTGCTCTAAACACTAGGTTACCTGCCTATAACCACTAGGATACCTGCTCTAACCACTAGGCTACCTGCTCTAACCACTGGGCTACCTGCCGCCCGGTAGTCTTTGACTACTGCTTTTGGATTGCCATATTCCCTTACTGACTAAGGAGGTGAAAACAATCGGGGCGCCCCACGTGCTAACGTCCAACCTGGAAATATACATGGAAAGACCAAGGCTTATAACAAGACACATGGAGGTTAGCCCTTTAGCCTCTGTTCCTCACAGCCAGCCATTGAGAGCCAGGGTGAATAGACTGCCAGCCAATGAGGGCCAGGGGGAATAGCAAACAGCCAATGAGGGCCAGGCTGAATAGCAAACAGCCCCTGAGAACATGTGGTCCAGTCAGCAGACAGGACAGACTCTTCTCCCTCTACTACCCCCCTCTTCTACCTCTACGACCCTCCTCTACTCCCTCTACTATCCTCCTCTACTCCCTCTACTATCCTCCTCTTCTACCTCTACGACCCTCCTCTTCTACATCTACGACCCTCCTCTACTCCCTCTACGACCCTCCTCTTCTACCTCTACTACCCTCCTCTTCTACCTCTACGACCCTCCTCTTCTACCTCTACGACCCTCCTCTACTCCCTCTACTACCCCCCTCTTCTCCCTCTACGACCCTCCTCTTCTACCTCTACGACCCTCCTCTTTTACCTCTACGACCCTCCTCTTCTACCTCTACGACACTCCTCTTCTACCTCTACGACCCTCCTCTACTCCCTCTACTACCCCCCTCTTCTCCCTCTATGACCCTCCTCTTCTCCCTCTACTACCCTCCTCTTCTCCCTCTACTACCCTCCTCGTGTCCCTCTACTACCCTCCTCTTCTCCCTCTACTACCCTCCTCTACTCCCTCTACTATTCTCCTCTTCTCCATCTACTATCCTCCTCTTCTCCCTCTACGACCCTCCTCTACTCCCTCTACTACCCCCCTCTTCTCCCTCTACGACCCTCCTCTTCTACCTCTACGACCTTCCTCTTTTACCTCTACGACCCTCCTCTTCTACCTCTACGACCCTCCTTTTCTACCTCTACGACCCTCCTCTTCTACCTCTACGACCCTCCTCTTCTCCCTCTACTATCCTCCTCTTCTCCCTCTACTACCCCCCTCTTCTCCCTCTACGACTCTCCTCTTCTACCTCTACGACCCTCCTCTTCTACCTTTACGACCCTCCTCTACTCCCTCTACTATCCTCCTCTTCTACCTCTACGACCCTCCTCTTCTACCTCTACGACCCTCCTCTTCTACCTCTACTCCCTCTACTATCCTCCTCTTCTACCTCTACGACCCTCCTCTTCTACCTCTAAGACCCTCCTCTTCTACCTCTACGACCCTCCTCTTCTACCTCTACGACCCTCCTCTTCTCCCTCTACTATCCTCCTCTTCTACCTCTACGACCCTCCTCTTCTACCTCTACGACCCTCCTCTTCTACCTCTACGACCCTCCTCTTCTACCTCTACGACCCTCCTCTTCTCCCTCTACTACCCTCCTCTTCTCCCTCTACTACCCTCCTCTTCTCCCTCTACTACCCTCCTCTTCTCCATCTACTACTCTCCATCTACTACCCTCCTCTTCTCCCTCTACGACCCTCCTCTTCTCCCTCTACTACCCTCCTCGTGTCCCTCTACTACCCTCCTCTTCTCCCTCTACTACCCTCCTCTTCTCCCTCTACTATTCTCCTCTTCTCCATCTACTATCCTCCTCTTCTACCTCTACGACCCTCCTCTTCTCCCTCTACTACCCTCCTCTTCTCCCTCTACGACCCTCCTCTTCTCCCTCTACTACCCTCCTCTTCTCCCTCTACTACCCTCCTCTTCTCCATCTACTACTCTCCATCTACTACCCTCCTCTTCTCCCTCTACGACCCTCCTCTTCTCCCTCTACTACCCTCCTCTTCTCCCTCTACTACCCTCCTCTTCTCCCTCTACTACCCTCCTCGTGTCCCTCTACTACCCTCCTCTTCTCCCTCTACTATTCTCCTCTTCTCCATCTACTATCCTCCTCTTCTCCCTCTACGACCCTCCTTTTCTCCCTCTACGACTCTCCTCTTCTCCCTCTACGACCCTCCTCTTCTCTCTCTACTAACCTCCTCTTCTCCCTCTACTAACCTCCCCTCTCTTTCCCCTATCCTTCCTCTACTACCCTCCTCTTCTCCCTCTACGACCCTCCTCTTCTCCCTCTACTACCCTCCTCTTCTCCATCTACTACCCTCCTCTTCTCCATCTACTGACCTCCTCTTCTCCCTCTACTACCCTCCCCTCTCTTTCCCCTCTTCTTCCTCTACTACCCTCCTCTTCTCCCTCTACGACCCTCCTCTTCTCCCTCTACTACCCTACTCTTCTCCCTCTACTACCCTCCTCTTCTCCATCTACTACTCTCCATCTACTACCCTCCTCTTCTCCCTCTACTGACCTCCTCTTCTCCCTCTACTACCCTCCCTTCTCTTTCCCCTCTTCTTCCTCTACTACCCTCCTCTTCTCCCTCTACGACCCTCCTCTTCTCCCACTACTACCCTCCTCTTCTCCCTCTACGACCCTCCTCATCTCCCTCTACTACCCTCCTCTTCTCCCTCTACTACCCTCCTCTTCTCCCTCTACGACCCTCCTCTTCTCCCTCTACTAACCTCCTCTTCTCCCTCTACTACCCTCCCCTCTCTTTCCCCAGCCTCCCCTCCCCCTCTCTCACAGTAGTCTCATTCATGCTGGCGTGTCTCTACTCTGCTACTCTGCCTTTTTCTCTGCTAATTAGTGTCAGAGCTCTCCCTCTCCTTCTCTTTCTTTTCTCTGTCTATGTTCCCCCTTCTCTCTGTCTTTTCCTCGCTGGTTATCTCTGTCACTCTCTCTCTCTCTCCTCTCTTCGTCTCTCTCTCTTCCTCTCTCTCTCTCTCTCTCTCTCTCTCTCTCTTTCTCTCTCTGTCACTCTCTCTCTCTCTCCTCTCTTCCTCTCTCTCTCTTCCTCTCTCTCTCTCTCTCTCTCTCTCTCTCTCTCTCTCTTTCTCTCTCTCTCTTCCTTTCTCTCCCTTTCTTCCTCTCTCTCTTCCTCTCTCTCTCTCTCTCTCTCTCTCTCTCTCTCTCTCTCTTTCTCTCTCTCTCTCTCTCTCTTTCTCTCTCTCTCTCTTTCTCTCTCTCTCTTCCTCTCTCTCCCTCTCTTCCTCTCTCTCTCTCTCTCTCTCTCTCTCTCTCTCTCTCTCTCTCTCCTCTCTCTCTCCTCTCTTCCTCTCTCTCTCTCTTTCTCTCTCTCTCTCTCTCTCTCTTCTCTCTCTCTCGCTCTCTTTCTCTCTCTCTCTTCCTCTCTCTCCCTTTCTTCCTCTCTCTCTTCCTCTCTCTCTTCCTCTCTCTCTCTCTCCTCTCTTCCTCTCTCTCTCTCTCTCTCTCTTCCTCTCTCTCTCTTCCTCTCTTTCTCCTCTCTTCCTCTCTCTTTCTCTCTTCCTCTCTATCTCTCTCTTCCTCTCTCTCTCTCTCTCTCTCTCTTTCTCTCTCTCTCTTTCTCTCTCTCTCTTTCTCTCCCTCTTCCTCTCTCTCATGGCAGTAGAGAATAGTAGGGATTGTTCTTGGAAAGTGGTTTAGGTCTGAGTGGACAGGAGGTTTAGGTCTGAATGGACAGGAGAAGGTTTAGGTCTGAGTGGACAGGAGAAGGTTTAGGTCTGAGTGGACAGGAGAAGGTTTAGGTCTGAATGGACAGGAGAAGGTTTAGGTCTGAGTGGACAGGAGAAGGTTTAGGTCTGAATGGACAGGAGAAGGTTTAAGTCTGAGTGAACAGGAGAAGGTTTAGGTCTGAGTGGACAGGAGAAGGTTTAGGTCTGAATGGACAGGAGAAGGTTTAAGTCTGAGTGGACAGGAGAAGGTTTAGGTCTGAATTAACAGGAGAAGGTTTAGGTCTGAATGGACAGGAGAAGGTTACGGTCTGAGTGAACAGGAGAAGGTTTAGGTCTGAGTGAACAGGAGAAGGTTTAAGTCTGAGTGAACAGGAGAAGGTTTAAGTCTGAGTGAACAGGAGAAGGTTTAGATCTGAGTGAACAGGCGAAGGTTTAAGTCTGAGTGAACAGGAGAAGTTTTAAGTCTGAGTGAACAGGCGAAGGTTTAAGTCTGAGTGAACAGGAGAAGGTTTAAGTCTGAGTGAACAGGAGAAGGTTTAGGTCTGAGTGAACAGGAGAAGGTTTAAGTCTGAGTGAACAGGAGAAGGTTTAAGTCTGAGTGAACAGGAGAAGGTTTAGGTCTGAGTGAACAGGAGAAGGTTTAAGTCTGAGTGAACAGGAGAAGGTTTAAGTCTGAGTGAACAGGAGAAGGTTTAGGTCTGAGCCAACATACTCCGTGTTTAAAGGTACCTTCTGACTGAACTGACATACTCAGTGTTTACCGTGAATGCGGTCTTCGCTATTTTGGGTGAACATTACCTTTAAATTTCAATCACACTGTAACACTTCATACAGATTGAAATGGATTGAATAGAGAAATAGGTTTCATCCATGTCTCCAGATAACATTGTGGAGCCATACAGTTTGACCGTGTCCTGTCTCTTGTGTCCACAGTGGGACCTACCACTCCAGGGATGAGAGCACAGACAGCGGTCTGAGTATGAGCAGCTACAGTGTCCCCCGTACCCCCGACGACTTCCTCAACAGTGTGGACGAGATGGACACTGGTGAGACTAAACAGCACCTTGTTCTACCAAGTCCACTACTGACCAGGACGCTTTAGGGGGAAAGTCTGATGACTCAATCTCCGCCAAGTCTAGACAACAGTTCTATTTTGTCAAGCGAGGTTGAGTTACAAAGACCTATTTAGTCGAGGTCAATATGGGAAGTTATTGGGGCATAAATTCATTATTATAGGACCTACAAGCTGATAACGTAATACATTCTAACCACGTCATAACACATCCATGTCGTTGTTTGGCATCATTAGGGGACGCCCTGCCGGTCTCCATGGGGACGCAGCCCAGCCGTTTCCCTGACTACCTGGACACCATCCCGGGGACGGACGTGGACCTGGGCACGCTGGAGAGTGACAACATGGCCATGGAGGGGGAGGAGCTTATGCCTAGCCTCCAGGAAGCCCTTAGCTCCGACATCCTGAACGATATGGAGTCAGTCCTGGCCGCCACAAAGATCGACAAGGAGAGCTTCCTCACATGGTTATAACATGGTTATAACATGGTTATAACATGGTTATAACACATTTATAGAACACGCTGGACCCTTATACGGTATACAGTGGGGGTTCCCAAACCTCTGAGTCCCATCTGAGGTGGGTGTTGTGACCCCCCATCGGACTTGAACAGTGGAACTGCATATTCTGACCTACTGGTATATAGGAGAGAGGAGAGGAGATGAGAGGAGAGGAGAGGAGAGGAGAGGGATGAGATGAGAGGGGATGAGAGGAGAGGAGAGGAGAGGAGAGGGATGAGATGAGAGGGGATGAGAGGAGAGGAGAGGAGAAGAGAGTAGAGGAGAGGAGAGGAGAGGAGAGGAGAGGAGAGGAGAGGGATGAGATGAGAGGGGAGGAGAGGGATGAGATGAGAGGAGAGGAGAGGAGAGGAGAGGAGACAGGGAAGGGATGATGGGTTCCAGAAAGAGAGACATTCCATCCTCTCCTCACTAAGTCTACGCTCTGAACTGCTACCTAGTCAAACTACATGAATTGATACAACAAAGACATTTCAACCAACGTATGATATCTGTCGTCGGTCAGCATATACAATGATACTGACATCTTTTTTTCGGCAGTGCTATTCTCTTGTTTCTATGTCTTTATTTTAGTTGTCTGTGTCTTCAAGGCTGGCCCATGAACAGACCATTTATTCAAGGGTCCCCAAATCTCTTCACACTGCTTGCCTTGTCCTTCATCTAGGTCTCTTTAACCGGTGCAGGAGAGCTGCTCATTTGTCTACCCAACCATCACATCAAGGTGTCTTTACCTGCTGGCCGGCCGGCTGGCACTAGGCAAGGGGCTTGGTCCTCTCCTTCTCCCCTAACCCCCAATACCCCCATACTGTATCTGAGCTGGACAGTGCTCTCATTCTCCCCTAACCCCCAATACCCCCATACTGTATCTGAGCTGGACAGTCCTCTCCTTCTCCCCTAACCCCCACTACCCCCATACTGTATCTGAGCTGGACAGTCCTCTCCTTCTCCCCTAACCCTCACTACCCCCATACTGTATCTGAGCTGGACAGTGCTCTCCTTCTCCCCTAACCCCCAATACCCCCATACTGTATCTGAGCTGACAGTCCTCTCCTTCTCCCCTAACCCCCACTACCCCCATACTGTATCTGAGCTGGACAGTCCTCTCCTTCTCCCCTAACCCTCACTACCCCCATACTGTATCTGAGCTGGACAGTCCTCTCCTTCTCCCCTAACCCCCATACTGTATCTGAGCTGACAGTCCTCTCCTTCTCCCCTAACCCCCACTACCCCCATACTGTATCTGAGCTGGACAGTCCTCTCCTTCTCCCCTAACCCTCACTACCCCCATACTGTATCTGAGCTGGACAGTCCTCTCCTTCTCCGCTAACCCCCACTACCCCCATACTGTATCTGAGCTGGACAGTCCTCTCCTTCACCCCTAACCCCCACTACCCCTATACTGTATCTGAGCTGGACAGTCCTCTCCTTCTCCCCTAACCCCCACTACCCCCATACTGTATCTGAGCTGGACAGTCCTCTCCTTCTCCCCTAACCCAAACTACCCCCATACTGTATCTGGGCTGGACAGTCCCCTCCTTCTCCCCTAACCCCCACTGCCCTCATACTGTATCTGAGAATGACAGTCCTCTCCTTCTCCCCTAACCCCCACTACCCCCATACTGTATCTGAGCTGGACAGTCCTCTCCTTCTCCCCTAACCCCCACTACCCCAATAATGTATCTGAGCTGGACAGTCCTCTCCTTCTCTCTTAACCCCCACTACCCCCATAATGTATCTGAGCTGGACAGTCCTCTCCTTCTCCCCTAACCCCCTTCTACCCCCATAATGTATCTGAGCTGGACAGTCCCCTCCTTCTCCCCTAACCCCCACTACCCCCATACTGTATCTGAGCTGGACAGTCCTCTCCTTCTCTCCTAACCCCCATACTGTATCTGAGCTGGGCAGTCCTCTCCTTCTCCCCTAACCCCCATACTGTATCTGAGCTGGACAGTCCTCTCCTTCTCCCCTAACCCCCATACTGTATCTGAGCTGGACAGTCCTCTCCTTCTCCCCTAACCCCCACTACCCCCATACTGTATCTGAGCTGGACAGTCCTCTCCTTCACCCCTAACCCCCTTCTACCCCCATACTGTATCTGAGCTGGACAGTCCTCTCCTTCTCCCCTAACCCCCAATACCCCCATACTGTATCTGAGCTGGACAGTCCTCTCCTTCTCCCCTAACCCCCACTACCCCCATACTGTATCTGAGCTGGACAGTCCTCTCCTTCTCCCCTAACCCCCACTACCCCCATACTGTATCTGAGCTGGACAGTCCTCTCCTTCTCTCTTAACCCCCACTACCCCCATACTGTATCTGAGCTGGACAGTCCTCTCCTTCTCCCCTAACCCCCACTACCCCCATACTGTATCTGAGCTGGACAGCTTCCAGAGATCTGGCTGATGGACGGAGAGTACTCTGCATACATACAGACTGACGAACGGACAGAGACAGAAATACAGAGACGGACGGACAGTAAGACATCCACACCCAGCTGTGACACAACTCAGCCACAACTCTGTGGCTGTCTAGTTCACAACACAACTCTGGAGTGACTGTCTAGTTCACAACACAACTCTGGAGAGACTGTCTAGTCCACAACACAACTCTGGAGTGACTGTCTAGTTCACAACTCTGGAGTGACTGTCTAGTCCACAACTCTGGAGTGACTGTCTAGTTCACAACTCTGGAGTGACTGTCTAGTCCACAACACAACTCTGGAGTGACTGTCTAGTTCACAACTCTGGAGAGACTGTCTAGTCCACAACTCAACTCTGGAGCGACTGTCTAGTCCACAACTCAACTCTGGAGAGACTGTCTAGTCCACAACACAACTCTGGAGAGACTGTCTAGTTCACAACACAACTCTGGAGAGACTGTCTAGTTCACAACACAACTCTGGAGAGACTGTCTAGTCCACAACACAACTCTGGAGAGACTGTCTAATTCACAACACAACTCTGGAGAGACTGTCTAGTCCACAACACAACTCTGGAGTGACTGTCTAGTTCACAACACAACTCTGGAGAGACTGTCTAGTCCACAATACAACTCTGGAGTGACTGTCTAGTTCACAACACAACTCTGGAGAGACTGTCTAGTCCACAACACAACTCTGGAGAGACTGTCTAGTCCACAACACAACTCTGGAGAGACTGTCTAGTCCACAACTCAACTCTGGAGAGACTGTCTAGTTCACAACACAACTCTGGAGAGACTGTCTAGTCCACAACACAACTCTGGAGTGACTGTCTAGTCCACAACACAACTCTGGAGAGACTGTCTAGTCCACAACACAACTCTGGAGAGACTGTCTAGTTCACAACTCTGGAGTGACTGTCTAGTCCACAACACAACTCTGGAGAGACTGTCTAGTCCACAACTCAACTCTGGAGCGACTGTCTAGTCCACAACTCAACTCTGGAGAGACTGTCTAGTCCACAACACAACTCTGGAGAGACTGTCTAGTCCACAACACAACTCTGGAGAGACTGTCTAGTCCACAACACAACTCTGGAGAGACTGTCTAGTCCACAACTCAACTCTGGAGAGACTGTCTAGTTCACAACACAACTCTGGAGAGACTGTCTAGTCCACAACACAACTCTGGAGTGACTGTCTAGTCCACAACACAACTCTGGAGAGACTGTCTAGTCCACAACACAACTCTGGAGAGACTGTCTAGTTCACAACTCTGGAGTGACTGTCTAGTCCACAACACAACTCTGGAGAGACTGTCTAGTCCACAACTCAACTCTGGAGCGACTGTCTAGTCCACAACTCAACTCTGGAGAGACTGTCTAGTCCACAACACAACTCTGGAGAGACTGTCTAGTCCACAACACAACTCTGGAGAGACTGTCTATTCCACAACACAACTCTGGAGAGACTGTCTAGTCCACAACACAACTCTGGAGAGACTGTCTAGTCCACAACACAACTCTGGAGTGACTGTCTAGTCCACAACACAACTCTGGAGAGACTGTCTAGTCCACAACACAACTCTGGAGGGACTGTCTATTCCACAACACAACTCTGGAGAGACTGTCTAGTCCACAACACAACTCTGGAGTGACTGTCTAGTTCACAACACAACTCTGGAGAGACTGTCTAGTCCACAACACAACTCTGGAGGGACTGTCTATTCCACAACACAACTCTGGAGAGACTGTCTAGTCCACAACACAACTCTGGAGTGACTGTCTAGTCCACAACACAACTCTGGAGAGACTGTCTAGTCCACAACACAGTGAGAAGCAGCATCTCAACCTTCTTAGCTGTCTGGAACGACTCCTGCTTCCCGCCATCTCATTAAAAGTGTCTTTGGAAAATGTGTGAACATCATATACTCCTGCTTCCTGCTTCCTGCTTCCTGGCCTTTTCTTATTCATTTATTCTGATGTCTTTTACAGTTTTATAGTTTTAAGATGTTGTTTTTAATGATGAGCCTGGGAAAACCAAAAATGATGTATCGGAAGTTTGGGGAAGAACTACTGATTTGGAAGGTTAAATTAGGTTAGGTTAAATTAGGTTAGGTTAAATTAGGTTAGGTTAAATTAGGTTAGGTTAAATTAGGTTAGGTTAAATTAGGTTAAGTTCGGTTAAATTAGATTAGGTTAAATTAGGTTAAATTAGGTTAAGTTAGGCTAGGTTAAGTTAGGTTAGGTTGTTAGGCTAAGTTAGGCTAGGGCAACATTCCAAATGGCACTTAATCCCTACATAGTGCACTAGTTTTGACCAGAGCTCTGTGGCCACTGGTCAAAATGAGTGTACTATATAGGGAATAGGGTGCCATTTGGGACACCACCTAGGTTATACAAGCTAGAGTCCCAGTTAGGACTGTGTGGTGGTGATGGGGGATGGGCTGGAGCCTGGGCTGGGTACCTTGTATACTATAGCATACTGCTGCTTGGCTGTGCCAGCATGTCTAGAAGTTAAACCTTTCATTGTCGAATCAAGTGCCTTCAGTTGTATTGTTTTGAGAGAATAAGAGGGGAAAACAAAGGAACGCCAAGTTTTCTGTATTGTAGTGTATTGTAGTGTGTTGTAGTGTATTGTAGTGTATTGTAGTGTATTGTAGTGTATTGTGTATCGTGACTTCAAGCATTAATGATGTATCGTAGAAATGGTATCATTGACGAACAAACCACACTTCCCTCTACTTCCCCGATGTTTCATAATCAAAAGTGTACTTCTATTGTTAAAGGTTTTATAAAAACGTGTTATCACGATGTTCTTTTCAATCCTAGCCTCTTTATTTTCCCTGTCTCATTCAAGCCTGATTCACGGTTGCTTTGTTCCTGATCTTTTACTAGTCTTCTGTGTTTCTTAGGTTATTACAGGATGGATAATAGATCAAACAGATTCTTGTTTTTTTTTTTACTTTAGGTTTTTGTTGTTGTTGTCGGATTGATATGTTTGTTTTTTAAATCACTAAATGACGTGGACATCTTTTACAGAGAAACAGACCGATTCCATTACGAGTTGTCTCTCACCAGTTAGGGTTTTTAACTGGACAAGTTTGTAATGATTTAATGTAGTTGTAACCTTTTCCATCACACGCTCTGCTTTCATTCTTTCACTATTACGTTAAGATATTCCTAATCAATACCCCCCCCCCCCAACAAAAAAATTCTAGCTTGAAAGAAGAACAAAAGGCACTTTGGATCAATAAGGGCTTGTTTGATATAACTGCATCCTGAATGGCACCCTATTCCCTACACAGTGCACTACTATATAATGGGAATAGGGTGCATTTTAGGAGCCAGCCATTGTCTCCCTGTCTGAAAGGCAGTCTACAGATATCCTTTACTGCCCTGTTGTAGACCTGCTGTGCTGCTGAAACAAGATGGTGGTTAGGACCTGTTTTATATGGTGAGAAGAGCATGTCATGACGGTTAGAGAGGTAAAGGTTAGAGGTCACAGCCGGGGTTTGATTTGAATCAATGGTAAATGTGAGTTACAGTATGTTGGCTTTAGTTGGTGTACAGGTAGAATTTCTCCTTATGAAAAAACAACCAGCTATGGTTTTATAGTCAGGAATTGTTGTGATGTGACAGATTCCAAAGAGTTATTTTTTTTATTTTTTCTAGTGATTCTTCTTTCAACTGATACTGAATCTAATTTCACGAGCGGAAAAAAAACCCTAAATGATTTGTTATTATCAATCTCTGTCCATCTGTCTACCTATATATACACATGTACGTATGTATAAGCTAATGAGAATATGTCAATTAGGTTAGGGTTTCAAGGTAACCGAGGTGTCTAGACGGTCATTGTGATGAACAAAACTGAGGATTCTAAAGGATTCTAGAAGTTCTAGAATAGAACAGACAAGTACGTGATTCTTCCGGAATGATTTCTGTCACGTGTTTGACATTCTGACAACACAACAACAACGTTGGTGATCCACTACAGTGACTTATCTTGTTAAAGTTTGGTGGTTGAATAAATGATGTATTTGTCACATAAGTGTGATTTTTTTTTTTTTAATGCTTAGCTAGTTTTGTTAGACTATTAGTTAACTGTTGACTGTTTGTGTAGTACTAATCACTCACGTTTTAAAGGATTGGTATTTAGGTATTGTCTAAATGCACACGTCAAAAAATGAATTTATATGTTCAGTAACGATGATCTCTAAATCTTTTCAGAGATAATATGTACATGTATTGTAGAAACAAATTCTCTTCCATATGTATCCCTTTCTGTAAAACTTTAGAATTGGCCTGGAATAATGTATATACTGTAGTAATAAAGTATATACTGTAGTAATAAAGTATATACTGTAGTAATAAAGTATATACTGTAGTAATAAAGTATATACTGTAGTAATAAAGTATATACTGTAGTAATGTGTCTTGTGGTGTTGTCCTTCCTATAATCAGATATAGGTTTTATTTTTCTCACTCTGTCACACACACTAAAATTCATTTCCATTCAAAATCCTATTTTCCCTAAATCCCTAAACCTAACCCAATTCCTGCCCCTAACCCAACTTCTGCCCCTAACTCCTACACAACTCCTAACCCAACTCCTTCCCCTAACTCCTAACCCAACTCCGTCCCCTAACTCCTAACCCAACTCCATCCCCTAAACCTAACCCAACTCCTGCCCCTAACTCCTAACCCAACTCCTGCCCCTAACTCCTAACCCAACTCCATCCCCTAACGCCTAACCCAACTCCTGCCCCTAACTCCTAACCCAACTCCATCCCCTAACTCCTAACCCAACCCCTAACCCAACTCCTAACCCAACTCCTGCCCCTAACTCCTAACCCAACTCCATCCCCTAACTCCTAACCCAACTCCTAATCCAACTCCATCCCCTAACTCCTAACCCAACTCCATCCCCTAACTCCTAACCCAACTCCTGCCCCTAACTCCTAACCCAACTCCTGCCCCTAACTCCTAAAAAACTCCTAACCCAACTCCTACACAACTCCTACCCCTAACTCCTAACCCAACTCCTGCCCCTACAGTGCCTTGCGAAAGTATTCGGCCCCCTTGAACTTTGCGTACTTTTGCCACATTTCAGGCTTCAAACATAAAGATATAAAACTGTATTTTTTTGTGAAGAATCAACAACAAGTGGGACACAATCATGAAGTGGAACGACATTTATTGGATATTTCAAACTTTTTTAACAAATCAAAAACTGAAAAATTGGGAGTGCAAAATTATTCAGCCCCCTTAAGTTAATACTTTGTAGCGCCACCTTTTGCTGCGATTACAGCTAGCTGTAAGTCGCTTGGGGTATGTCTCTATCAGTTTTGCACATCGAGAGACTGCAATTTTTTCCCATTCCTCCTTGCAAAACAGCTCGAGCTCAGTGAGGTTGGATGCAGAGCATTTGTGAACAGCAGTTTTCAGTTCTTTCCACAGATTCTCGATTGGATTCAGGTCTGGACTTTGACTTGGCCATTCTAACACCTGGATATGTTTATTTTTGAACCATTCCATTGTAGATTTTGCTTTATGTTTTGGATCATTGTCTTGTTGGAAGACAAATCTCCGTCCCAGTCTCAGGTCTTTTGCAGACTCCATCAGGTTTTCTTCCAGAATGGTCCTGTATTTGGCTCCATCCATCTTCCCATCAATTTTAACCATCTTCCCTGTCCCTGCTGAAGAAAAGCAGGCCCAAACCATGATGCTGCAACCACCATGTTTGACAGTGGGGATGGTGTGGTCAGGGTGATGAGCTGTGTTGCTTTTACGCCAAACATAACGTTTTGCATTGTTGCCAAAAAGTTCCATTTTGGTTTCATCTGACCAGAGCACCTTCTTCCACATGTTTGGTGTGTCTCCCAGGTGGCTTGTGGCAAACTTTAAATGACACTTTTTATGGATATCTTTAAGAAATGGCTTTCTTCTTGCCACTCTTCCATAAAGGCCAGATTTGTGCAATATACGACTGATTGTTGTCCTATGGACAGAGTCTCCCACCTCAGCTGTAGATCTCTGCAGTTCATCCAGAGTGATCATGGGCCTCTTGGCTGCATCTCTGATCAGTCTTCTCCTTGTATGAGCTGAAAGTTTAGAGGGACGGCCAGGTCTTGGTAGATTTGCAGTGGTCTGATACTCCTTCCATTTCAATATTATCGCTTGCACAGTGCTCCTTGGGATGTTTAAAGCTTGGGAAATATTTTTGTATCCAAATCCGGCTTTAAACTTCTTCACAACAGTATCTCGGACCTGCCTGGTGTGTTCCTTGTTCTTCATGATGCTCTCTGCGCTTTTAACGGACCTCTGAGACTATCACAGTGCAGGTGCATTTATACGGAGACTTGATTACACACAGGTGGATTGTATTTATCATCATTAGTCATTTAGGTCAACATTGGATCATTCAGAGATCCTCACTGAACTTCTGGAGAGAGTTTGCTGCACTGAAAGTAAAGGGGCTGAATAATTTTGCACGCCCAATTTTTCAGTTTTTGATTTGTTAAAAAAGTTTGAAATATCCAATAAATGTCGTTCCACTTCATGATTGTGTCCCACTTGTTGTTGATTCTTCACAAAAAAATACAGTTTTATATCTTTATGTTTGAAGCCTGAAATGTGGCAAAAGGTCGCAAAGTTCAAGGGGGCCAAATACTTTCGCAAGGCACTGTAACTCCTAACCCAACTCCATCCCCTAACTCCTAACCCAACTCCCAACCCAACTCCTACACAACTCCTACCCCTAACTCCTAACCCAACCCCTACCCCTAACTCCTTCCCCTAACTCCTAACCCAACTCCTAACCCAACTCCTAACACAACTCCTACCCCTAACTCCTAACCCAACTCCTACCCCTAACTCCTAAACCAACTCCAACTCCTAACCCAACTCCATCCCCTAACTCCTAACCCAACTCCTAACCCAACTCCTACACAACTCCTACCCCTAACTCCTAAACCAACTCCAACTCCTAACCCAACTCCATCCCCTAACTCCTAACCCAACTCCTAACCCAACTCCTACACAACTCCTACCCCTAACTCCTAACCCAACCCCTACCCCTAACTCCTTCCCCTAACTCCTAACCCAACTCCTAACCCAACCCCTACCCCTAACTCCTTCCCCTAACTCCTAACCCAACTCCTAACCCAACTCCTAACCCAACTCCTAACACAACTCCTACCCCTAACTCCTAACCCAACTCCTACCCCTAACTCCTAAACCAACTCCAACTCCTAACCCAACTCCATCCCCTAACTCCTAACCCAACTCCTAACCCAATTCCTACACAACTCCTACCCCTAACTCCTAACCCAACCCCTACCCCTAACTCCTTCCCCTAACTCCTAACCCAACTCCTAACCCAACTCCTACCCCTAACTCCTAACCCAACTCCTAACCCAACTCCTACCCCTAACTCCTAACCCAACTCCTACCCCCAACTCCTACCCCTAACTCCTAACAAAACTCCTACCCCTAACTCCTAACCCAACTCCTACCCCTAACCCAATTCCTTCCCCTAACTCCTAACCCAACTCCTACCCCTAACTCCGTCCCCTAACTCCTAACCCAACTCCTACCCCTAACTCCTAACCCAACTCCTACCCCTAACTCCTAACCCAACTCCTACCCCTAACCCAATTCCTTCCCCTAACTCCTAACCCAACTCCTACCCCTAAGCCAACTCCTGACCCAACTCCTACCCCTAACCCAACTCCTAACCCAACTCCTACCCCTAACTCCTAACCCAACTCCTACCCCTAACCCAACTCCTAACCCAACTCCTACCCCTAACTCCTAAACCAACTCCAACTCCTAACCCAATTCCTACCCCTAACTCCTTCCCCTAACTCCTAACCCAACTCCTACCCCTAACTCCTACCCCTAACTCCTAACCCATAAACCCAACTCCTAACCCAACTCCTACCCCTAACTCCTAAACCAACTCCAACTCCTACCCCTAACCCAACTCCTACCCCTAACTCCTAACCCAACTCCTACCCCTAACCCAACTCCTACCCCTAACTCCTAACCCAACTCCTACCCCTAACTCCTAACCCAACTCCTACCCCTAACTCCTAACCCAACTCCTACCCCTAACTCCTAAACCAACTCCAACTACTAACCCAACTCCTAACCTAACTCCTAACCCAACTCCTACCCCTAACCCAACTCCTACCCCTAACTCCTAACCCAACTCCTACCCCTAACCCAACTCCTACCCCTAACTCCTAACCCAACTCCTACCCCTAACCCAACTCCTAACCCAACTCCTACCCCTAACTCCTAAACCAACTCCAACTCCTAACCCAACTCCTAACCTAACTCCTAACCCAACTCCTACCCCTAACACAACTCCTACCCCTAACTCCTAAACCAACTCCTACCCCTAACCCAACTCCTACCCCTAACTCCTAAACTAACTCCTACCCCTAAACCAACTCCTACCCCTAACTGCTAACCCATAAACCTAACCCAACTCCTACACAACTCCTACCCCTAACCCAACTCCTACACAACTCCTACTCATAACCTAACTCCTAAAGCAACTCCTACCCCTAAACCAACTCCTACCCCTAACTCCTAACCCAACTCCTACCCCTAACCCAACTCCTAACCCTAACTCCTAACCGAACTCCTACCCCTAACCCAACTCCTACCCCTAACTCCTAAACCAACTCCAACTCCTAACCCAACTCCTAACCTAACTCCTAACCCAACTCCTACCCCTAACCCAACTCCTACCCCTAACTCCTAAACCAACTCCTACCCCTAACCCAACTCCTACCCCTAACTCCTAAACCAACTCCTACTCCTAAACCAACTCCTACCCCTAACTGCTAACCCATAAACCTAACTCCTAACCCAACTCCTACCCCTAACACAACTCCGACACAACTCCTACCCCTAACTCCTAACCCAACTCCTACCCCTAACTCCTAACCCAACTCCTACCCCTAACCCAACTCCTACCCCTAACTCCTAACCCAACTCCTACCCCTAACCCAACTCCTACCCCTAACTCCTAACCTAACCCCTAACTCCTAACCTAACTCCTACCCCTAACTCCTAACCCATAAACGTAACCCCTAACTCCTAACCCATAAACCTAACCCCTAACTCCTAACCCCTTAGCCTAAAATAGCCCCCAAGCTAAAGGATAACAAGTAAAATGTCTATTGTTTAGAGTAAAGTCATTCAACTATTTTAGGTTTATGTTGTAGTGAGATATACATGGAGGAGGTTTAATATCCTGACCTAGTGAGATATACATGGAGGAGGTTTAATATCCTGACCTAGTGAGATGTACATGGAGGAGGTTTAATATCCTGACCTAGTGAGATATACACGGAGGAGGTTTAATATCCTGACCTAGTGAGATATACATGGAGGTTTAATATCCTGACCTAGTGAGATATACACGGAGGAGGTTTAATATCCTGACCTAGTGAGATATACATGGAGGTTTAATATCCTGACCTAGTGAGATATACATGGAGGAGGTTTAATATCCTGACCCTGTGAGATATACATGGAGGTTTAATATCCTGACCTAGTGAGATATACATGGAGGTTTAATATCCTGACCTAGTGAGATATACATGGAGGTTTAATATCCTGACCTAGTGAGATATACATGGAGGAGGTTTAATATCCTGACCTAGTGAGATATACATGGAGGAGGTTTAATATCCTGACCTAGTGAGATATACATGGAGGAGGTTTAATATCCTGACCTAGTGAGATATACATGGAGGAGGTTTAATATCCTGACCTAGTTAGATATACATGGAGGTTTAATATCCTGACCTAGTGAGATATACATGGAGGAGGTTTAATATCCTGACCTAGTGAGATATACATGGAGGAGGTTTAATATCCTGACCTAGTGAGATATACATGGAGGAGGTTTAATATCCTGACCTAGTTAGATATACATGGAGGTTTAATATCCTGACCTAGTGAGATATACATGGAGGAGGTTTAATATCCTGACCTAGTGAGATATACATGGATGTTTAATATCCTGACCTAGTGAGATATGCATGGAGGAGGTTTAATACCCTGACCTAGTGAGATATACATGGAGGTTTAATATCCTGACCTAGTGAGATATATATGGAGGAGGTTTAATATCCTGAACTAGTGAGATATACATGGAGGAGGTTTAATATCCTGACCTAGTGAGATATACATGGAGGAGGTTTAATATCCTGACCTAGTGAGATATACATGGAGGAGGTTTAATATCCTGACCTAGTGAGATATACATGGAGGAGGTTTAATATCCTGACCTAGTGAGATATACATGGAGGAGGTTTAATATCCTGACCTAGTGAGATATACATGGAGGAGGTTTAATATCCTGACCTAGTGAGATATACATGGAGGAGGTTTAATATCCTGACCTAGTGAGATGTACATGGAGGAGGTTTAATATCCTGACCTAGTGAGATATATACGGAGGAGGTTTAATATCCTGACCTAGTGAGATATACATGGAGGTTTAATATCCTGACCTAGTGAGATATACATGGAGGAGGTTTAATATCCTGACCCTGTGAGATATACATGGAGGTTTAATATCCTGACCTAGTGAGATATACATGGAGGTTTAATATCCTGACCTAGTGAGATATATATGGAGGAGGTTTAATATCCTGACCTAGTGAGATATACATGGAGGAGGTTTAATATCCTGACCTAGTTAGATATACATGGAGGTTTAATATCCTGACCTAGTGAGATATACATGGAGGTTTAATATCCTGACCTAGTGAGATATACATGGAGGAGGTTTAATATCCTGACCTAGTGAGATATACATGGAGGAGGTTTAATATCCTGACCTAGTGAGATATACATGGAGGAGGTTTAATATCCTGACCTAGTGAGATATACATGGAGGAGGTTTAATATCCTGACCTAGTGAGATATACATGGAGGAGGTTTAATATCCTGACCTAGTGAGATATACATGGATGTTTAATATCCTGACCTAGTGAGATATGCATGGAGGAGGTTTAATACCCTGACCTAGTGAGATATACATGGAGGTTTAATATCCTGACCTAGTGAGATATACATGGAGGAGGTTTAATATCCTGACCTAGTGAGATATACATGGAGGAGGTTTAATATCCTGACCTAGTGAGATATACATGGAGGAGGTTTAATACCCTGACCTAGTGAGATATACATGGAGGAGGTTTAATATCCTGACCTAGTGAGATATACATGGAGGAGGTTTAATATCCTGACCTAGTGAGATATACATGGAGGAGGTTTAATATCCTGACCTAGTGAGATATACATGGAGGTTTAATATCCTGACCTAGTGAGATATACATGGAGGAGGTTTAATATCCTGACCTAGTGAGATATACATGGAGGAGGTTTAGTATCCTGACCTAGTGAGATATACATGGAGGTTTAATATGACCTAGTGAGATATACATGGAGGAGGTTTAATATCCTGACCTAGTGAGATATACATGGAGGAAGTTTAATATCCTGACCTAGTGAGATATACATGGAGGAGGTTTAATATCCTGACCTAGTGAGATATACATGGAGGAGGTTTATTATCCTGACCTAGTGAGATATACATGGATGAGGTTTAATATCCTGACCTAGTGAGATATACTTGAAGGAGGTTTAATATCCTGACCTAGTGAGATATACATGGAGGTTTAATATCCTGACCTAGTGAGATATACATGGCGGAGGTTTAATATCCTGACCTAGTGATATATACATGGAGGAGGTTTAATACCCTGACCTAGTGAGATATACATGGAGGTTTAATATCCTGACCTAGTGAGATATACTCTGTTCCTATGCATGCCCATCCTCCATTTAAAGGGATATCAACCAAGTTCCTTTTTCTATCGCTTCCCTAAGGTGTCAACAGTCTTTAGACATAGTTTCAGGATTTTATTTTGAAAAATGAGCGTGAAGATGGATAGGTGGGGGCTCTCAGAGTGAGTTTTGCGCAACTAAGTAAAGCGGCCATTGTTTCTCCCGCTGTTATTGAAAAAGCTACACACTCGGTATTATTATCGAATATATATTTTTAAAAGAACTTGAGGATTGATTATAAAAAACGTTTGACATGTTTCTGTCGACATTATGGATATTATTTGGAATATACGTCTGCGTTTTCGTGACCGCTCTTTCCTGTGGATTACTGAACATAACGCAACAAACAAACTTCGGTATTTTGGGTATAATCATTATCTTTATGGAACAAAAGGAACATTTGTTGTGTAACTGGGAGTCTCGTGAGTGAAAACATCCGAAGATCATCAACTATTTTTTTGATTGCTTTTCTGATTTTCGTGACCTAGCTACTTAATGCTTAGTGTACATAATGTTATGCTATGCTATCGATAAACTTACACAAACGCTGAGACGACAGGTGGATTAACAAAAGGCTAAGCTGTGTTTTGCAATATTGCACTTGTGATTTCATGAATATTTAATATTTTTTTGTGATATTATTTGACTGTGGCGCTATGCTATTCAGCGGTTGCTGATGACAATTATCCCGGTAGCGTCAAGAAGTTAATAAAAATGTGGAACTCTACTCACGCTGCGTCCAATTATTCATACGACAGCCGTGACAGAATATCCCACCAAAGCAGGACCAAGCAGCGTGCCCAGGAGGTGAAGGAGAGTTGGACATGGGAAGAGATACTAGGTGGATGCGAGACCCTTCCTTGGCGGGAGTCGTCGAGGAGTAATGGAGGACAGTGACAATGCCGGGGTCCGCGGCCACAAACAGCCCAAGGGCAACCATACGTTTTTTGGGGGGAGGGGCACAAGGGGCGGTCGGCCGAACCGAGAGCCAGAGTCCAATCGGAGTCCATGGAGCAGTTTGAGGAGGGATATTGGAGAGAGATGTTGGCTAGGAGTATGCTGCAGCACAGGCGTTTTGAAGAGCGTGTCATCAGTCCGGTGAAACCAGTGCCGGCTCCACACACCAGGCCTCCAGTGCGCCTTCCCAGCCCGGTACGTCCTGTGCCGGCTCCCCGCACTCACCCTGAAGAGTGTGTCACCAGCCCTGAACCTCCTGCGTCGGTTCCCAGTCCGGGCACGACGTTCAGCCCGGCTCCATGGCCGGATACGCGGTCTGAGCGGGTGCTACGTTCCGCACCGGAGACGCCACCGATGCTAGTTGGGTGGGGGGGGGGGGGGGGGTACTGACAAGCCCTGACCATAGAGAGCCCCCTGGGTTCTCCATGGTGTTTTAGGTCAGGTCTTGACTAGGGGTGTTTCTAGGTATTATATTTCTATGTTGGTGTATGTGTATGGTTCCCAATTGGAGGCAGCTGATAATCGTTACCTCTAATTGTGGATCATATTTAGTGTGTCTTTTTTTCCCACCTGCGATGTGGGATATTGTTTTGTATGCTCTGTATGTGCCTATGTGCTCTACGTGTTTCACGATCATTATATCTTTGTTGTTTTTGGAAGTTTCACTTCGTAAAAATGTGGAACTCTACTCACGCTGCGCCTTGGTCCAATTATTCATACGACAGTCGTGACATTCGATCTGCTTTGATATTGTTGAGTTGGAATAAAGTTATATTAGTTTTTTTTCACTTATTAAGCATGCTAAGTATTTGATATTTTTTGTGTTCCACTTAAAACCTCTTAGGGCTGCAATCCCGTTAGCGGGATTCTATATGACAACAGCCAGTGAAAGTGCAGGGCGCCAAATTCAAAGCAACAGAAATCTCATAATTAAAATTCCTCAAACATACATGTATCTTATACCGTTTTAAAGGTAATCTTGTTGTTAATCCCACCACAGTGTCCGCTTTCAAATAGGCTTTACAGCAAAAGCACCACAAACGATTACGTTAGGTCACCACCAACTCACAGAAAAACACAGCCATTTTTTACAAATAAAATTATCTGCCATGTTGGAGTCAACAGAAATCAGAAATAACATTATAAATATTCCCTTACTTTTGTTGATCTTCATCAGAATGCACTCCCAGGAATCCTAGTTCCACAATAAATGTTTGATTTGTTCGATAATGTCCATTATTTATGTCCAAATAGCTACTTTTGTTAAATGCTCGTGCAGGTCCAGCATAACGTCGGACAAAAACTTCAAAAAGTTATATTGCAGGTCTTAGAAACATGCCAAACTAAGTATAGAATCAATCTGTAGGATGTTTTTATCATAAATCTTCAAATAACGTTCCAACCGGAGAATTCCTTTGTCTGTAGAGAAGCAATGGAAAGCAGGTCGCTATCATGTGAATTGCGTGTGACCAGACACCTGACTCATTCAGCTCCACATCACAGTAGAAGGCTCATTGAAGTTTCTAAAGACGGTTGACATCTAGTGGAAGCCATAGGAAGTGCAACTTCATCCATATCCCACTGTGTATTCAATAGGTGCTGGGTTGAAAATCGACCAACCTCAGATTTCCCACTTCCTGTTTGGATTTCTTCTCAGGTTTTTGCCTGCCATATGAGTTCTGTTATACTCACATACCTCATTCAAACAGTTTTAGAAACTTCAGAGTGTTTTATATCCAATACTAATAATAATTTGCATATATTAGCAACTATGACTGAGGAGCAGGCCGTTTACTCAGGGCATCTCTGGGCACCTTTCATCCAAGCTAATATATCCTGAGACTAGAGTATTCTGAAAATATTTTTTGCAAAATTGTGTTTTCAATATTGGTCAGGTGTATCAGGAGATCATCTGCAAATAAGTTTAGTTGCTATTCATGTTTACCAATACTGATACCTGTTACGTTTGGGTCCGATCTGATTCTTTCTGCAAGGTTCAATTGGCAGTGCAAACAGGAGGGGGGAGAGCGGACATCCCTGTCTTGTGCCTCTTCCAAAAGCAATTTCATCAGAGAATGTATTATTTGTGTATATTTTTGGTTTAGGACATTCATACAATATTTTTGTAAAATGTATTATTTCTGCTGGAAAAAACAATGTTTCCAAAGTTTTGAATAGAAAAGGACATTCAAGACGGTCTAACACCTTTTCGGCATTAACAGCCATTATTAATCAATCTATAGATATATCTTTTTGCATATTCTTTTAAACTGAAACATGTTCTTGTATGTGTGTGTCTATACCAGACCGGTAAGAGACATTTACCTTGTTTATAAGCTTTATTTTTTATTTTATGGTCATAATTTATTACATTTATGGGTCTATAATCAGCAGGGGAACTCCAGATTCTCCTGGTTTTAATATGACTGAAATAGCTGTTTTATACATGGAACTAGGAAGTACTAAATTGAGTGACATGTGTGTTGTCATTTGTGTAAATATTGTGTCCCAAAACGTTGAATAGAATTCTATGTGGAAGCTATCCATTGCTTTTCTCCATGCGAACGTTTTAACAGCATCTAATATGTTTTCTTGGGTGAACTGTTTTTAGTGATTATTTTTTGTCTGCTGATAATTGCTTCAGAGTTGTTGAGTCTAAGAAAGCTGTAGGATCCATCCAAATGTTGTTTAATTCTGATTCATATACATTTTCATAGAAGCTTTCAAATTGTAATTAATCCCGTTGTTGTTCCTAATTACCACACTTGAATCTTTATCTTTTAAAATTATAACTGGTTTAGCATATATTCATTTTGTCAGAGCTGCGAGATATTTACCAGGTTTATTTGCCATTAAGTAATATTCTTCATTTGAGTTTAACCTGTAATTGTTGGCTCTCTTCAAAAGTAAAATATCATTTTCCTGCTTAAGTTCAGAAATGTTATTTTCAATTTTCTCGTACAAGACTTCTATGGGCTTTTTCTAAGATAGTGATTTATTTTTATAACATTTTAATTTCTAAATCAGATTGAACTTTTTGCAGAGTATGAGATTATCAATCCCCTAATGTACGCCTTAAAGGCATCCCAAAATTATGTGTGTGTGCGTGTCCTCTATATCTACATTTGTAATGGGAAAGGTTTTTATACGACATATAATCACACCACCAAATAGTTTATTAAAACACACTATTTTGCAAAGAAGGTCTACAGTAGCCTAAACAGCATTCTGTAGGGTAGCAACATGGTGTAGCCAGAGGACAGCTAGCCTCCGTCCTCCTCTGGGTACATTGACTTTAATACAAAACCTAGGAGGCTCATGGTTCTCACCCCCTTCCATAGACTTACGCAGTAATTATGACAACTTCCGGAGGACGTCTTCCAACCTATCAGAGCTCTTGCAGCATGAACTGACATGTTGTCCACCCAATCAAAGGATCAGAGAATGAATCTAGTACTGAAAGCATAGGCTACAGCTAGGTAGCTGCAGTGTATAACATGTGGAGAGTAGTTGACCCAGAGAGAGAGAAAGACAATAGTTAAACAGTTTTGAACAAATTAATTTCTTCCAATATTTAGCTCTCTAAATAATCCTGATCTTTCCTGGAACAGCAACAGAAAGTACAAAGGCTCACACTTTATTTAAAACATTTTTATTCATTAGATTGTTTATAATGTCGTATATATTTTTTTCTCCCAATAGATTATTAAATATTAGATCAAAAAATCTAAAATAAATGGTTTAAGATGTGGCTTGCCGTTCAAACCAGTCCCAGGCGATAAGCCAGAAAAGTAGAAATAACATGATGAGTAAAGTGTCTGTGGTAAATATAACAAACACCTGAGACAGCGTCATCATTCAAAACATGAAACACCACGATGGGTCTGGGTGGGGGGGGGGGGGGTGTATATCCTGTCATGACGCTCTATTCCCTATTACAGTACTCTACTTCTGACCAGAGCATTATGTGGTAGAGCATAATAAAAGGGGGGGTATATCCTGTCATGACGCTCTATTCCCTATTACAGTACTCTACTTCTGACCAGAGCATTATGTGGTAGAGCATAATAAAAGGGGAATTACGGTGTCATTTGGGACAAAGTCTGGAAGTATGACAGCCACTTCCTGTTCACAGTTGACCATGGTTGGACCCCTCTACCCCATGTATTACAGGGCCCACATGGCTCTAGTCACTAGCAGTACACTACCTCCCATATCTGTGTCAGAAATGACACCCTATCCCCTACATAATGAAGACTGGGTAGTGCACTATGTATGGAATAGGGTGACATTTTTGGACGATACCCATGGTATGAAAAGAGAAAGGTTTGATAGAATATATTCAGAATCAGGTCAAGACGCTGTCAGAGAATCCTCTTATTCAATGAACCTTTATAATGTACTAAAATATTATTAGACAGAATATATATTTCTTCACAGGAATACACAAAAAGTACAATTAGATATCAAATTATATATTGGGTTTACAAAATGACATTATAGCTTTGCAAATGTAATCCCTTTAGATGAATTCTGACTCATGGCCATTCATGGTCTGTGTTTCAAATGATACCCTATTCCCTATATAGTGCACTACTTTCAACCATAGCCCTATGGATCCTGGTCTACAGTAGTGCACTATAAAGGGAATAGGGTGCCATTTGGGATGCACTTCCCAAGGCCATCCATAGTCTCTGTATGGGGAAAGTTCTGCGTTTGCAGTTATCAGTCTTTATGGATGGGTCCTGGAGTTTATCCTGACCAGAAGAGGGAGGAGCTCCTGGCTCTAGTTGGAGCCTATAATTAAGGCCAGGAGTTTTTCCACACCACATGGCCCATCTAACCTGGAAAAACTCCTGACCAGCGCTCCCAATTCTATGGAATGTTTTGATGGAAAAACTGGCCACCAATTCTGTGGAATTGTTCTACAGAAAAACTCACTAGAATGAACCCAAATTCATGAGTCTTGAATAGAAAAACTCTCTGGAATGAACCCCAATTCATGAGACTTGCAGAGAAAAAGTCTCTAGAATGAACCCCAATTCATGAGACATGCAGAGAAAAAGTCTCTAGAATGAACCCCAATTCATGAGACATGCAGAGAAAAACTCTCTAGAATGAACCCCAATTCATGAGACTTGCAGAGAAAAACTCTCTAGAATGAACCCCAATTCATGAGACTTGAAGAAGAGAACAACTCTGGAATGAACCCCAATTCATGAGAGCTGCATGGAAAAACTCTGGGCCCTATTTATGCAATCCCACATCATCCCACTTTATGAGTGACTGCCCAGGATCTCATCGAGGTTGATGTCTTTCATCCAGTCGTCGTTGCCGGATCCAGACTTCAGCAGCGAGTCGATGAAGTCTGAGTCAGTGTTGATCCCTGGGACGGTGTTGTCTCCCTCCTGGAGGAATTCAAAGGTCAGTCGGTTAACAGCCCGGCTGTTCTGGGTCTGGTAGCTTCCCCCAGGGTTGTGGTTATGTGGTGGGAAGACCCCGATGGTGCTGCCCCCAGCGGGAACCCTCTGCTCCGGAGAGGCCTGGTTGAGGCTTGGTAGCCCTGGCAGAGGAGGCATCATGGGTTGGCTGGGTCTGGGGTTGGTGGTGGTGGTGGAGCTGCGGAGGGCTGGGTTCAGAGGCAGCATGCCAATTTCTGGTGCCACCTGGTTGGGTGGGCCAGGGCCTATGTGCCGGGGGCCAGGAGGGTACTGGTGGCTGGACATGTCGAGCTGAGACTGGGAATGGGCACCCTGTGGTTGGAGCGAGTTCGGGGGCTGCCTTACCCCGAGAGACCCAGGGACCATGATGGGAGCTTTAGCTCCAGGAGGCCAGCCCATCACACCCCCCAGCCCGAGACCCTGCCCCTGACTGGGCATCCCTCCACCCTGCTGGCCTACTGATGTCCTTGAGGGATGTTGTACACTGGTAAGACCACCCACCTCAAACCCATTACCCTGGCCGTTGGGAGGACCAGGGAACCTGGACTTGTTTTGGTTGAGTCCTCCTCCGACTCCGAGTCCCATCTTGGTCTGGTTGTTGTGCTGTTGGATCTGGTGAGTGTTGGGGCCTCTTCCAAACCTCCAGTCCGTGGGAGGAGGGGTCATCTTGGATCCCGGGCCGCTGGGCATGTGGCAGGACATGGATAGAAGTTCACTCTGGTCAGACCCGTTGGTCGACAACGACTGCGAAGAACTCATACCTGAATACACAAAGATTGTTCTGATTCTGTTCTGATTGGCTCATACAGACACAAACAATGATGGAAAACCATTAAGAGCCAATACTGTTTTTTTCCTTCCTACATGGAAGCAATGAATGATTCAAATGAATGATGTACCTGTGAAAAGGCCTGTAGGTTGGACCATTCCTCTGGGCTGTTTATAGTCTGGTGGTGGTCTGGTTAGATGACGGTTAAACAGATCCTGGCTACTATTGATTTTGTCCTGAAACACAACAGAAAGAAACAATGAAACAACAATGACATTTTGTTTACATGTTCAAATCCAACATGAGATTGTCAGGGGTGGGATTGAAGGGGAACGAGTGGGAACTGTCTGAGTTCCCAAAGTGAAACATTTTGTAAGACAGAGTCACATGTTAACCTAGAGCTCAGAGTCAGATGATAACCTAGAGCTCAGAGTCAGATGTTAACATGATAACCTAGAGCTCAGAGTCAGGTGTTAACATGTTAACCTAGAGCTCAGAGTCAGATGATAACCTAGAGCTCAGAGTCAGATGTTAACATGATAACCTAGAGCTCAGAGTCAGATGTTAACATGATAACCTAGAGCTCAGAGTCAGATGTTAACATGATAACCTAGAGCTCAGAGTCATTGATGTTAACATGATAACCTAGAGCTCAGAGTCATTGATGTTAACATGATAACCTAGAGCTCAGAGTCATTGATGTTAACATGATAACCTAGAGCTCAGAGTCAGGTGTTAACATGATAACCTAGAGCTCAGAGTCAGATGTTAACATGATAACCTAGAGCTCAGAGTCAGATGTTAACATGATAACCTAGAGCTCAGAGTCAGATGTTAACCTAGAGCTCACAGAGTCATTGATGTTAGCATGATAACCTAGAGCTCAGAGTCAGGTGTTAACATGATAACCTAGAGCTCAGAGTCAGATGTTAACCTAGAGCTCAGAGTCAGATTCTAACATGTTAACCTAGAGCTCAGAGTCAGGTGTTAACCTAGAGCTCAGAGTCAGATGTTAACATGATAACCTACAGCTCAGAGTCAGATGTTAACATGATAACCTAGAGCTCAGAGTCAGATGTTAACCTAGAGCTCAGAGTCAGATTCTAACATGTTAACCTAGAGCTCAGAGTCAGGTGTTAACATGTTAACCTAGAGCTCAGAGTCATTGATGTTAACATGATAACCTAGAACTCAGAGTCATTGATATTAACATGATAACCTAGAGCTCAGAGTCATTGATGTTAACATGATAACCTAGAGCTCAGAGTCATTGATGTTAACATGATAACCTAGAACTCAGAGTCAGATGTTAACATGATAACCTAGAGCTCAGAGTCATTGATGTTAACATGATAACCTAGAACTCAGAGTCATTGATGTTAACATGATAACCTAGAGCTCAGAGTCATTGATGTTAACATGATAACCTAGAGCTCAGAGTCATTGATGTTAACATGATAACCTAGAACTCAGAGTCAGATGTTAACATGATAACCTAGAACTCAGAGTCAGATGTTAACATGATAACCTAGAACTCAGAGTCAGATGTTAACCTAGAGCTCAATCATTGATGTTAACATGATAACCTAAAGCTCACAGAGTCATTGATGTTAACATGATAACCTAGAGCTCAGAGTCATTGATGTTAACATGATAACCTAGAACTCAGAGTCAGATGTTAACATGATAACCTAGAACTCAGAGTCAGATGTTAACCTAGAGCTCAATCATTGATGTTAGCATTATAACCTAGAGCTCACAGAGTCAGATTTTAACATGATAACCTAGAGCTCAGAGTCATTGATGTTAACATGATAACCTAGAGCTCACAGATGAATTGATGTTAACATGATAACCTAGAGCTCACAGATGAATTGATGTTAACATAACCTAGAGCTCACAGTCATTGATGTTAACATGATAACCTAGAGCTCACAGATGAATTGATGTTAACATGATAACCTAGAGCTCACAGAGTAATTGATGATAACCTAGAACTCACAGAGTCATTGATGATGTGCTGCTGCTGGGCTAGCTGTCTCTGCATGACCTGGGTCTTCCCTGGTCCTGGGGGTTTCTGCTGGGTGTTGGAGCCAGGAGCAGGGGGACGTTGGTTGGCCTGGGCCTGGGCTGACATCCCCACTAGGCTGCCGTTGGTGGGCAGACGAGGCCCAGGAGGCATCTGGTTAGAGAGGAAAGCAGAGGGAAATAAGGTGATCTTTATTTCAACGTAAGTGCCTTGCTCAAGGGCACAACAGCAGGAGATAGCAGTACATGGGATCTGAAAACAGTTGCAAGATCAACTTCAATGTTTTAATTTACATGAATAAAACCTTGGTATGGGAGTATCTCTATTCAATGCATTGGTTCAGTAGCCCACTGGAGGTATTAGCCAGTCAAAACAATACAATACCACAAATCTGCCACTAGAGGGCAAACCTCCATAACAAACCACAAGGTTCTGGTGTGAAAATGACACCACCTCTTTGTATGGCCACTCCCCCTGAGGCAGCAACACAACAGACTTGGAGAGAGGTTCCTTTGGGAGGGGGCGAGACAGGGGAGAAAGGCTTCTTTCAAGGGGGAGCGGTTCTTTTTCAGGGGGAGAGAGGCTTCTTTTAGGAAGGGGGTGGGGGGGGGGGGAGACTAGTCTTCCTCAAGGCAAAGCTGTTCCCTTGACAAATGGTTCTGACGAGGATGGAAATAATCCCTGAGACGGCGGGAACTGAACTGCGTGCCGACGAGGGAGGTTCAGTTTCTACCCTCCCTGCTGCAGCATGACTACTGCTGCTTACCTCCCGTGAACAACCTCCTTTTACCCAAAACACTGATCTAGGATCAGTTCCTCCCTGTCCATGTAATCTTATTAATTATTATCTAAAAGCCAAAACTGATCCTAGATCGGCACCATAACTACAATCTACCTCCCTATAACAAAGCATTGTCTGCTTCCCAATCCACTGATCCCCGAACAGTTCTTATTCCAATATATAAATACATATAATAATAATATATATTACCCCCGATCAGTTCTTATCCCCTGCACCGTCGATACCTTGTACGTTCCAATCCCTCAGCTGATCTAGGATCAGTTTGGTTTCCCCTTGGCTGTAGTATCTTAGTTTGCCCGGATCCTTATTCATTGTGATCCAAAAAGTGAAATGGATCCTCGAACAGCACTCCTAAACGCTTGAATGTAAAACTCCATCAGTTCCCACATGTAAGTTGTGTTGTTGGGTTTTCTTCTTGTGTTATGTTTTGCTGTTGTGGTGTTGTTGTTGTTGTGGTGTTGTTGTTGTTGTGGTGTGTTGTTGTTGTGGTGTGTTGTTGTGGTGTGTTGTGTTGTTGTGTGTTGTTGTTGTGGTGTGTTGTTGTGGTGTGTTGTGTTGTTGTGTGTTGTTGTTGTGGTGTGTTGTTGTGTTGTGTTGTTGTTGTTGTTGTGGTGTGTTGTTGTGGTGGTGTGTTGTGTTGTTGTTGTGGTGGTGTGTTGTTGTGGTGTGTTGTTATTGTTGTGGTGTGGTGGTGTGTTGTGTTGTTGTGGTGTGTTGTGTTGTTGTGGTGTGTTGTGGTGTGTTGTGTTGTTGTGGTGTGTTGTTGTTGTTGTGGTGTGTTGTTGTTGTTGTTGTGGTGTGTTGTTGTGTTGTGGTGTGTTGTGTTGTTGTTGTTGTGTTGTTGTGGTGTGTTGTTATTGTTGTGGTGTGGTGGTGTGTTGTGTTGTTGTGGTGTGTTGTGTTGTTGTGGTGTGGTGTGTTGTGTTGTTGTGGTGTGTTGTTGTTGTTGTGGTGTGTTGTTGTTGTTGTGGTGTGTTGTTGTGTTGTGGTGTGTTGTGTTGTTGTTGTTGTGGTGTGTTGTTGTGGTGGTGTGTTGTTGTGGTGTGTTGTTATTGTTGTGGTGTGGTGGTGTGTTGGGTTGTTGTGGTGTGTTGTGTTGTTGTGGTGTGTTGTGGTGTGTTGTGTTGTTGTGGTGTGTTGTTGTTGTGGTGTGTTGTTGTTGTTGTTGTGGTGTGTTGTTGTTGTGGTGTGTTGTTGTTGTGGTGTGTTGTGGTGTATTGTGTTGTTGTTGTTGTGGTGGTGTGTTGTTGTGTATTGTGTTGTTGTTGTTGTGGTGGTGTGTTGTTGTGGTGTGTTGTGGTGTGTTTTTGTGGTGTGTTGTTGTTGTGTTGTTGTTGTTGTGGTGTGTTGTTGTGGTGGTGTGTTGTGTTGTTGTTGTGGTGGTGTGTTGTTATTGTTGTTGTGGTGTGGTGGTGTGTTGTGTTGTTGTGGTGTGTTGTGGTGGTGTGTTGTGTTGTTGTGGTGTGTTGTTGTGGTGTGGTGTGTTGTTGTTGTGGTGTGTTGTTGTTGTGGTGTGTTGTTGTTGTGGTGTGTTGTGGTGTATTGTGTTGTTGTTGTTGTGGTGGTGTGTTGTGGTGTGTTGTGGTGTGTTGTTTTGGTGTGTTGTGGTGTGTTGTGGTGTGTTGTTGTTGTTGTGGTGTGTTGTTGTGGTGTGTTGTTGTGGTGTGTTGTTGTTGTTGTGGTGTGTTGTTGTGTGTTGTGTTGTTGTTGTGGTGTGTTGTTGTTGTGGTGTGGTGTGTTGTTGTTGTTGTGCACCAGGTAGCAGACATGGGCACATTAGGCTGAGAGCCTTAGCAGACCTGTTAATAGTTATAAAGGAGCTGTTAATGTCTTCTTCTATTGGAGGTGGAGTGTAAATTACAGACAGACTTCAATCTTTATTTGGTTCCTCCAAGTGCTTGGTTTCCTACTTTCTTCAGTACCGTGCAGCCTGCATCTTCTGGCAGTATTGAGTACCTTGTCTTCAGGCAGTATTGAGTACCTTGTCTTCAGGCAGTATTGAGTACCCTGTCTTCATGCAGTATTGAGTACCTTGTCTTTATGCAGTATTGAGTACCTTGTCTTCAGGCAGTATTGAGTACCTTGTCTTCTGGCAGTATTGAGTACCTTGTCTTCTGGCAGTATTGACTACCTTGTCTTCAGGCAGTATTGAGGGCCTTGTCTTCAGGCAGTATTGAGGACCTTGTCTTCAGGCAGTATTGAGTACCTTGTCTTTAGGCAGTATTGAGTACCTTGTCTTCAGGCAGTATTGAGTATATTGTCTTCTGGCAGTATTGAGTACCTTGTCTTTAGGCAGTATTGAGTACCTTGTCTTCAGGCAGTATTGAGGACCTTGTCTTCAGGCAGTATTGAGGACCTTGTCTTCAGGCAGTATTGAGGACCTTGTCTTCTGGCAGTATTGAGTACCTTGTCTACTGGCAGTATTGAGGACCTTGTCTTCTGGCAGTATTGAGTAACTTGTCTTTAGGCAGTATTGAGTACCTTGTCTTCAGGCAGTATTGAGTACCTTGTCTTCTGGCAGTATTGAGTACCTTGTCTTCTGGCAGTATTGAGTACCTTGTCTTCAGGCAGTATTGAGTACCTTGTCTTCAGGCAGTATTGAGTATCTTGTCTTCAGGCAGTATTGAGGACCTTGTCTTTAGGCAGTATTGAGGACATTGTCTTCAGGCAGTATTGAGTACCTTGTCTTTAGGCAGTATTGAGTACCTTGTCTTCAGGCAATATTGAGTATCTTGTCTTCTGGCAGTATTGAGTACCTTGTCTATAGGCAGTATTGAGTACCTTGTCTTCAGGCAGTATTGAGTATCTTGTCTTCTGGCAGTATTGAGTACCTTGTCTTTAGGCAGTATTGAGGACCTTGTCTTCAGGCAGTATTGAGTATCTTGTCTTCAGGCAGTATTGAGGACCTTGTCTTTAGGCAGTATTGAGGACATTGTCTTCTGGCAGTATTGAGGACCTTGTCTTTAGGCAGTATTGAGTACCTTGTCTTCAGGCAGTATTGAGTACCTTGTCTTCAGGCAGTATTGAGTACCTTGTCTTCTGGCAGTATTGAGGACCTTGTCTTTAGGCAGTATTGAGGACCTTGTCTTTAGGCAGTATTGAGTACCTTGTCTTCAGGCAGTATTGAGTATCTTGTCTTTAGGCAGTATTGAGGACCTTGTCTTTAGGCAGTATTGAGTACCTTGTCTTTAGGCAGTATTGAGAACCTTGTCTTCAGGCAGTATTGAGTACCTTGTCTTCAGGCAGTATTGAGCATCTTGTCTACTGGCAGTATTGAGTACCTTGTCTTTAGGCAGTATTGAGTACCTTGTCTTCAGGCAGTATTGAGTATCTTGTCTTCAGGCAGTATTGAGTACCTTGTCTTCAGGCAGTATTGAGTACCTTGTCTTCTGGCAGTATTGAGGACCTTGTCTTCAGGCAGTATTGAGTACCTTGTCTTCAGGCAGTATTGAGTACCTTGTCTTCATGCAGTATTGAGTACCTTGTCTTTAGGCAGTATTGAGGACCTTGTCTTCAGGCAGTATTGAGGACCTTGTCTTCAGGCAGTGTTGAGTACCTTATCTTCTGGCAGTATTGAGTACCTTGTCTTCTGGCAGTATTGAGTACCTTGTCTTCTGGCAGCATTGAGTACCTTGTCTTCAGGCAGTATTGAGTATCTTGTCTTCAGACAGTATTGAGGACCTTGTCTTCAGGCAGTATTGAGTACCTTGTCTTCAGGCAGTATTGAGTACCTTGTCTTCAGGCAGTATTGAGTACCTTGTCTTCAGGCAGTATTGAGTACCTTGTCTTCAGGCAGTATTGGGTACCTTGTCTTCTGGCAGTATTGAGGACCTTGTCTTTAGGCAGTATTGAGTACCTTGTCTTCTGGCAGTATTGAGGACCTTGTCCTCAGGCAGCATTGAGTACCTTGTCTTCAGGCAGTATTGAGTACCTTATCTACTGGCAGTATAGAGGACCTTGTCTTTAGGCAGTATTGAGTACCTTGTCTTCAGGCAGTATTGAGGACCTTGTCTTCAGGCAGTATTGAGGACCTTGTCTTCAGGCAGTATTGAGTACCTTGTCTTCAGGCAGTATTGAGTACCTTGTCTTCTGGCAGTATTGAGTACCTTGTCTTCTGGCAGTATTGAGTACCTTGTCTTCAGGCAGTATTGAGTACCTTGTCTTCAGGCAGTATTGAGTACCTTGTCTTCTGGCAGTATTGAGGACCTTGTCTTTAGGCAGTATTGAGTACCTTGTCTTCTGGCAGTATTGAGGACCTTGTCCTCAGGCAGTATTGAGTACCTTGTCTTCAGGCAGTATTGAGTACCTTATCTTCTGGCAGTATTGAGGACCTTGTCTTTAGGCAGTATTGAGTACCTTGTCTTCAGGCAGTATTGAGGTCCTTGTCTTCAGGCAGTATTGAGGACCTTGTCTTCAGGCAGTATTGAGTACCTTGTCTTCAGGCAGTATTGAGTACCTTGTCTTCAGGCAGTTTTGAGGACCTTGTCTTTAGGCAGTATTGAGTACCTTGTCTTCAGGCAGTATTGAGTACCTTGTCTTCAGGCAGTATTGAGTACCTTGTCTTCAGGCAGTATTGAGGACCTTGTCTTCTGGCAGTATTGAGTACCTTGTCTTCAGGCAGTATTGAGTACCTTGTCTTCAGGCAGTATTGAGTACCTTGTCTTCAGGCAGTATTGAGGACCTTGTCTTCTGGCAGTATTGAGTACCTTGTCTTCAGGCATTATTGAGTACCTTGTCTTCAGGCAGTATTGAGGACCTTGTCTTCTGGCAGTATTGAGTACCTTGTCTTCTGGCAGTATTGAGGACCTTGTCTTCTGGCAGTATTGAGTACCTTGTCTTTAGGCAGTTGTGAGTACCTTTTCTTCAGGCAGTATTGAGTACCTTGTCTTCAGGCAGTATTGAGGACCTTATCTTCATGTAGTATTGAGTACCTTGTCTTCATGCAGTATTGAGTACCTTGTCTTCTGGCAGTATTGAGTACCTTGTCTTCTGGCAGTATTGAGGACCTTGTCTTTAGGCAGTATTGAGGACCTTATCTTCTGGCAGCATTGAGGACCTTGTCTTTAGGCAGTATTGAGTACCTTATCTTCTGGCAGTATTGAGTACCTTGTCTTCAGGCAGTATTGAGTACCTGGTCTTCAGGCAGTATTGAGGACCTTGTCTTCAGGCAGTATTGAGTACCTTGTCTTTAGGCAGTATTGAGTACCTTGTCTTCGGGCAGTATTGAGTACCTTGTCTTCAGGCAGTATTGAGTACCTTGTCTTCTGGCAGTATTGAGTACCTTGTCTTCATGCAGTATTGAGTACCTTGTCTTCTGGCAGTATTGAGGACCTTGTCTTCAGGCAGTATTGAGTACCTTGTCTTTAGGCAGTATTGAGGACCTTGTCTTCAGGCAGTATTGAGTACCTTGTCTTTAGGCAGTATTGAGTACCTTGTCTTCAGGCAGTATTGAGTACCTTGTCTTCTAAATACTACTACAACATCATCTAAATACTACTACATCTAAATACTACAACATCATCTAAATACTACATCATCTAAATAATCTAAATAATGTATATACTACTAAATCATCTATATATCTATATACAACTAAATACTACTACAACATCATCTAAATACTACTACAACATCATCTAAAAACTACACCATCTAAATATTACTACAACATCATCTAAATCCTCTAAATACTACTACAACATCATCTAAATAATCTATATACATCTAAATACTACTACATCATCTAAATCCTCTAAATACTACTACATCATCTAAATAATCTAAATACTGCTACAACATCATCTAAACAATCTATATACATCTAAATACTGCATCATCATCTATATACTACTACACCATAATATAAATAATGTATATACTACTAAATCATCTATATATCTATATACAACTAAATACTACTACAACATCATCTAAATACTACTACAACATCTAAATCATCTAAATACTACTACAACATCATCTAAACAATCTATATACATCTAAATACTGCATCATCATCTATATACTACTACACCATAATATAAATAATGTATATACTACTAAATCATCTATATATCTATATACAACTAAATACTACTACAACATCATCTAAATACTACTACATCATCTAAATCATCTAAATACTACTACAACATCATCTAAACAATCTATATACATCTAAATACTGCATCATCATCTATATACTACTACACCATAATATAAATAATCTATATACTACTAAATACTACTACACCATCGTCTAAATCCTCTAAATACTACTACAAAATCATCTAAATAATTTCTCCCCCCCTCTCTCGGTCTCTCCATTTTCTCTCTCAATTCAATTATTGACATGTTTTTTTATTTCACTTTTATTTAACCAGGTAGGCTAGTTGAGAACACCTTTATTTAACCAGGTAGGCTAGTTGAGAACACCTTTATTTAAAAAGGTAGGCCAGTTGAGAACAAGTTCTCATTTACAACTGCGACAAGATAAAGCAAAGCAGTGTGACACAAACAACAACACAGAGTTACACATAAACAAACGTACAGTCAATAACACAATACTATGTACAGTGTGTGCAAATGTAGTAAGATTAGGGAGGTAAGGCAATAAATAGGCAATAGAGGTGAAATAATTACAATTTAGCATTAACACGAGTGATAGATGTGCAGATGATGATGTGCAAGTAGAGATACTGGGGTGCAAAAGAGCAAAAAAAGATATATAACAATATGGGGATGAGGTAGTTGGATGGGCTATTTACAGATGGGCTGTGTACAGTACAGTGATGGGGAAGCTGCTCTGACAGCTGATGCTTTAAGTTAGAGAGAGAGACATGAGTCTCCACCTTCGGTGATTTTTGCAATTCGTTCCAGTCAGCGGCAGCAGAGAACTGGAAGGAAAGGCGGCCAAAGGAGGTGTTGGCTTTGGGGATGACCAGTGAGATATACCTGCTGGAGCACGTGCTACGGGTGGTTGTTGCTATGGTGACCAGTGAGCTGAGATAAGGTGGGGCTTTACCTAGCAAAGACTTATAGAAGACCTGGAGCCAGTGGGTTCGGCGATGAATATTCAACGAGGGCCAGCCAACGAGAGCATACAGGTCGCAGTGGTGGGTAGTCTGGAAGGAGAATTTACAGTCTAACCAGACACGTAGGTATTTGTAGTTGTCCACAAATTCTAAGTCAGAACCGTCCAGAGTAGTGATGCTAGTCAGGCGGGTGGGTGCGGGCAGCAATCGGTTGAAGAGCATGTATTTAGTTTTACTTGCATTTAAAAGCAGTTGGAGGCCACGGAAGGAGTGTTGTATGGCATTGAAGCTTGTTTGGTGATTTGTTAACACTGTGTCCAAAGAAGGGCCAGAAGTATACAGAATGGTGTCGTCTGCGTAGAGGTGGATCAGAGAAACACCAGCAGCAAGAGCGACATCATTGATATATACAGAGAAAAGAGTCGGCCCGATAATTGAACCCTGTGGCACCCCCATAGAGACTGCCAGAGGTCCAGACAACAGGCACTCCGATTTGACACACTGAACTCTGTCTGAGAAGTAGATTGTGAACCAGGCGATGCAGTCATTTGAGAAACCAAGGCTATTGAGTCTGCCGATAAGAATGCGGTGATTGACAGGGTCAAAAGCCTTGGCCAGGTTGATGAAGACGGTTGCGGCTATGATATCATTTAGGACCTTGAGCATGGCTGAGGTGCACCCATGACCAGCTCAGACACCAGATTGCATAGTGGAGAAGGTACGGTGGGATTCGAAATGGTCGGTAATCTGTTTGTTAACTTGGCATTCAAAGATTTTAGAAAGGCAGGGCAGGATGTATATACAGTTGAAGTCAGATGTTTACATACACCTAAATACATTTAAACTCAGTTTTTCACAATTCCTGACATTTAATCCTAGTAAAAAATTGCCTGTTGTAGGTCAGTTAGAATGACAACTATAATTTAAGAATGTGAAATGTCAGAATAATAGTAGAGAGAATTATTTATTTTCATTTTTATTTCTTTCATCACATTCCCAGTGGGTTAGAAGTTTACATACACTCAATTAGTATTTGGTAGCATTGCCTTTAAATTGTTGAACTTGGGTCAAACGTTTCGGGTAGCCTTCCACAAGTTGGGTGAATTTTGTCCCATTCCTCCTGACAGAGCTGGTGTAACTGAGTTAGGTTTGTAGGCCTCCTTGCTCACACACACTTTTTCAGTTCTGCCCACACATTTTCTATAGGATGAGGTCAGGGATTTGTGAAGGCCACTCCAATACTTTGACTTGCTCGTCCTTATGCCATTTTGCCACAACTTTGGAAGTATGCTTGGGGTCATTGTCCATTTGGAAGATCCATTTGTGACCAAGCTTTAACTTCCTGACTGATGTCTTGAGATGTTGCTTCAATATATCCACATCACTATCTTCCTCATGATGCCATCTATTTTGTGAAGTGCACCAGTCCCTCTTGCAGCAAAGCACCCCCACAACATGGTGCTGCCACCCCCGTGCTTCACGTTTGGGATGGTGTTCTTCGGGTTGCAAGCCTCCCCCTTTCCCCCCCCAAACATAACAATGGTCATTATGGCCAAACAGTTCTATTTTTGTTTCATCAGACCAGAGGACATTTCTCCAAAAAGTACGATCTTTGTCCGGCTTTATTATGGAGGTTTTGGAGCAGTGGATTCTTCCTTGCTGAGCGGCCTTTCAGGTTATGTTGATATAGGACTCGTTTTACTGTGGATATAGATACTTTTGTACCTGTTTCCTCCAGTATCTTCACAAGGTCCTTTGCTGTTGTTCTGGGATTGATTTGCACCAAAGTACGTTCATCTCTAGGAGACAGAACGTGTCTCCTTACTTAGCGGAATGACTGCTGCGTGGTCCCATGGTGTTTATACTTGAGTACTATTGTTTGTACATATGAACGTGGTACCTTCAGGCATTTTGGAAATTGCTCCCATGGATGAACCAGACTTGTGGAGGTTTACAATTTTTTTTCTGAGGTCTTGTTTGGTTTCCTTTGATTGTCCCATGATGTTAAGCATAGAGGCACTGGGGTTAAAGGTAGGCATTGAAATACATCCACAGGTACACCTCAAATTGACTCAAATTATATAAATTAGCCTATCAGAAGCTTCTAAAGCCAAGACATACTTTTCTGGAATTTTCCAAGCCGTTTAAAGGCACAGTCAACTTAGTGTATGTGAACTTCTGACATACTGGAATTGGGAAACAGTGAATTATAAGTGAAATAATCTGTCTGTAAACAATTGTTGTAAAAATGACTTGTGTCATGCACAAAGTAGATGTCCTAACCGACTTGCCATAACTAATTTGTTAATTAGTGGTGGTTGAAAAACGAGTTATAATGACTCCAAACTAAGTGTATGTAAACTTCTGACTTCAACTGTCGGTCTATAACAGTTTGGGTCTAGAGTGTTTTGAAGAGGGGGATGTCCGTGGCAGCATTCCAATCTTTGGGGATCTCAGACGATATGAAAGAGATGTTGAACAGGCTAGTAATAGGGGTTGCAACAATTTCGACTGATAATTTTAGAAAGAGAGGGTCCAGATTGTCTTAGCCCGGCTGATTTGTAGGGATCCAGATTTTGAAGCTCTTTCAGAACATCAGCTGTCTGGATTTGGGTGAAGGAGAAGCGGGGGAGGCTTGGGCCAGTTTCTGCGGGGGTGCAGAGCTGTTGTCCGGGGTAGGGGTAGCCAGGGGGAAAGCATGGCCAGACGTAGAAAAATGCTAATTGGAATGATCGATTATCGTAGATTTATCGGTGACTTATCCTAGCCTCAGTGCAGTGGGCAGCTGGGTGGAGGTGCTCTTATTCTCCATGGACTTTAGTGTCCCAGAACTTTTTGGAATTAGTGCTACAGGATGCAAATTTCTGTTTGAAAAAGCTAGCCTTAGCTTTCCTAACTGACTGTGTATATTGCTTCCTGACTTCCCTGAAAAGTTGCATATCGCGGGGGCTATTCGATGGTAATGCACTACGCCACAGGATGTTTTTGTGCTGGTCAAGGGCAGTCAAGTCTGGGTTGAATCAAGGGCTATATCTGTTCTTAGTTCTACATATTTTGAATGGGGCATGCTTATGGTGGTGAGGAAATTACTTTTAAAGAGCAACCAGGCATCCTCTACTGACGGGATGAGGTCAATATCCTTCCAGGATACCCGGGCCAGGTCGATTAGAAAGGCCTGCTCGCTGAAGTGTTTTAGGGAGCGTTTGACAGTGATAAGGGGTGGTCGTTTTATTGCAGATCCATTATGGACACAGGCAATGAGGCAGTGATCGCTGAGATCCTGGTTGAAAACAGCAGAGTTGTATTTAGAGGGCAAGTTGGTCAGGATGATATCTATGAGGGTGCCCATGTAAAGTAAATGTTACATTGTCAAAGTAAACATATATCAACGATTGTCAAAGACGGGAATATAGACCGTTTGTAATTCAGTCTCTCTCTCCCCTACTCCGTTTCCTCTCAACACACATGCTAGAGGCAGAGGAAACTTCAAACAGCAGTCTGAGGAGAGAGAGAGAAAGGAAGCAACGAGTCGCTCAACTCTCTGTGGTTCACTGCTTCCAATTACCAGGCACCGTGAGAAGTTATGACCACCTCACACACACACAGAATGTTTTCAAATGATCTCGGAAAGGAGGCTGGCCGCGTGCGGTGCAGAAAGCCGACCCCAGTCTTTGTAGGAAGAACAACCTAGTAAGGAGTGTTTTGTTAGCATGTACATCTGAGTAGTCCTCTGTTTGTCATCCTGACGTGTCATTAAGCTGTTTTCCATTCCTCTCCTCTCTTTCTCTCCTCCCATTCTTCACAAGCTAAATGAATAATACCACGTGGCTCCAGTCTGGCTCTCTCTGGCCATCGGAAGGAGAGGGAGAAGGAGTGATGATCTAGTCTTCTGTACTGCACTGCTGCGGGGCTCAGCGGCGCTAAGCTAGACAGATCAGCGGTAGGCTAAAATAGACAGATCAGGGGTAGGCTAAGCTAGACAGATCAGGGGTAGGCTAAGCTAGACAGATCAGGGGTAGGCTAAGCTAGACAGATCAGGGGTAGGCTAAGCTAGACAGATCAGGGGTAGGCTAAGCTAGACAGATCAGGGAAAATAGACAGCTCAGGGTTATGCAAAGATAAACAGATCAGGGGTAGACTAAGCTAGGACAGATCGGGGGTAGGCTAAAATAGACTAGGCTAAGCTAGACAGATCAGGGGTAGACTAAGCTAGGACAGATCAGGGGTAGACTAAAGTAGAGTAGGCTAAGCTAGACAGATCAGGGGTAGACTAAGCTAGGACAGATCAGGGGTAGGCTAAACTAGACAGATCAGGGGTAGACTAAGCTAGACAGATCAATGGTAAATTTAGATAGACAGGCTAAGCTAGACAGATCAGGGGTAGGCTAAACTAGACAGATCAATGGTAAATTTAGATAGACAGGCTAAGCTAGACAGATCAGGGGTAGACTAAGCTAGGACAGATCAGGGGTAGGCTAAAGTAGACTAGGCTAAGCTAGACAGATCAGGGGTAGACTAAGCTAGGACAGATCAGGGGTAGACTAAGCTAGACAGATCAGCGAAAGGCTAAACTAGACAGATCAGGGGTAGGCTAAGCTAGACAGATCAGGGGTAGGCTAAAATAGACAGATCAGGGGTAGACTAAGCTAGACAGATCAGGGGTAGACTAAGCAAGACAGATCAGGGGTAGGCTAAAATAGACAGATCAGGGGTAGGTTAAAATAGACAGATCAGGGGTAGGCTAAAATAGACAGATCAGGGGTAAGCTAAAATAGACAGAGCAGCGGTAGGCCAAGCTAGACAGATCAGGGATAGGCTAAGATAGACAGATCAGGGGTAGGCTAAGGTAGACAGATCAGGTGTAGGCTCAGGTAGACTAGACAGATCAGGGGTAGGCTAAGGTAGACTAGGTTAACTAGACAGATCAGGGGTAGGCTAAGGTAGACTAGGTTAACTAGACAGATCAGGGGTAGGCTAAACTAGATAGATCAGGGGTAAGCTAAGATAGACAGGTTGGGGTAAGCTAACATAGATAGATCAGGGGTAGGCTAGCTAAACTAGACCAAGATAGACAGATCAGTGGTAGGCGAAAATAGACAGATCAGGGTAAAAATAGACAGATCAGGGGTAGACTAAGCTAGGACAGATCAGGGGTAGGCTAAACTAGACAGATCAGGGGTAGACTAAGCTAGACAGATCAATGGTAAATTTAGATAGACAGGCTAAGCTAGACAGATCAGGGGTAGGCTAAACTAGACAGATCAATGGTAAATTTAGATAGACAGGCTAAGCTAGACAGATCAGGGGTAGACTAAGCTAGGACAGATCAGGGGTAGGCTAAAGTAGACTAGGCTAAGCTAGACAGATCAGGGGTAGACTAAGCTAGGACAGATCAGGGGTAGACTAAGCTAGACAGATCAGCGAAAGGCTAAACTAGACAGATCAGGGGTAGGCTAAGCTAGACAGATCAGGGGTAGGCTAAAATAGACAGATCAGGGGTAGACTAAGCTAGACAGATCAGGGGTAGACTAAGCAAGACAGATCAGGGGTAGGCTAAAATAGACAGATCAGGGGTAGGTTAAAATAGACAGATCAGGGGTAGGCTAAAATAGACAGATCAGGGGTAAGCTAAAATAGACAGAGCAGCGGTAGGCCAAGCTAGACAGATCAGGGATAGGCTAAGATAGACAGATCAGGGGTAGGCTAAGGTAGACAGATCAGGTGTAGGCTCAGGTAGACTAGACAGATCAGGGGTAGGCTAAGGTAGACTAGGTTAACTAGACAGATCAGGGGTAGGCTAAGGTAGACTAGGTTAACTAGACAGATCAGGGGTAGGCTAAACTAGATAGATCAGGGGTAAGCTAAGATAGACAGGTTGGGGTAAGCTAACATAGATAGATCAGGGGTAGGCTAGCTAAACTAGACCAAGATAGACAGATCAGTGGTAGGCGAAAATAGACAGATCAGGGTAAAAATAGACAGATCAGGGGAATGCTAAGATAAACTAGGCTAAGATAGACAGATCAGGGGTAGGCTAAGAGGTATGCTAAGATAGACTAGGCTAAGCTAGACAGATCAGGGGTAGGCTAAGAGGTATGCTAAGCTAGACTAGGCTAAAATAGACAGATCAGGGGTAGGCTAAGAGGTATGCTAAGCTAGACTAGGCTAAGCTAGACAGAGCAGCGGTAGGCTAAGCTAGACAGATCAGGGGTAGGCTAAGAGGTATGCTAAACTAGACTAGGCTAAGCTAGACAGATCAGGGGTAGACTAAGCTAGGACAGATCAGGGGTAGGCTAAAGTAGACTAGGCTAAGCTAGACAGATCAGGGGTAGACTAAGCTAGGACAGATCAGGGGTAGACTAAAGTAGAGTAGGCTAAGCTAGACAGATCAGGGGTAGACTAAGCTAGGACAGATCAGGGGTAGACTAAAGTAGAGTAGGCTAAGCTAGACAGATCAGGGGTAGACTAAGCTAGGACAGATCAGGGGTAGGCTAAACTAGACTAGGCTAAGCTAGACAGATCAGGGGTAGACTAAGCTAGGACAGATCAGGGGTAGACTAAGCTAGGACAGATCAGGGGTAGGCTAAAGTAGACTAGGCTAAGCTAGACAGATCAGGGGTAGACTAAGCTAGGACAGATCAGGGGTAGACTAAGCTAGACAGATCAGCGAAAGGCAAAACTAGACAGATCAGGGGTAGGCTAAGCTAGACATATCAGGGGTAGGCTAAAATAGACAGATCAGGGGTAGACTAAGCTAGACAGATCAGGGGTAGACTAAGCAAGACAGATCAGCGGTAGGCTAAAATAGACCGATCAGGGGTAGGTTAAAATAGACAGATCAGGGGTAGGCTAAAATAGACAGATCAGCGGTAGGCCAAGCTAGACAGATCAGGGATAGGCTAAGATAGACAGATCAGGGGTAGGCTAAGGTAGACATATCAGGTGTAGGCTCAGGTAGACTAGGTTAACTAGACAGATCAGGGGTAGGCTAAGGTAGACTAGGTTAACTAGACAGATCAGGGGTAGGCTAAGGTAGACTAGGTTAACTAGACAGATCAGGGGTAGGCTAAACTAGATAGATCAGGGGTAAGCTAAGATAGACAGATCAGCGGTAGGCCAAGCTAGACAGATCAGGGATAGGCTAAGATAGACAGATCAGGGGTAGGCTAAGGTAGACATATCAGGTGTAGGCTCAGGTAGACTAGGTTAACTAGACAGATCAGGGGTAGGCTAAGGTAGACTAGGTTAACTAGACAGATCAGGGGTAGGCTAAGGTAGACTAGGTTAACTAGACAGATCAGGGGTAAGCTAACATAGATAGATCAGGGGTAGGCTAGCTAAACTAGACCAATATAGACAGATCAGTGGTAGGCGAAAATAGACAGATCAGGGTAAAAATAGACAGATCAGGGGAATGCTAAGATAAACTAGGCTACGATAGACAGATCAGGGGTAGGCTAAGAGGTATGCTAAGATAGACTAGGCTAAACTAGACAGATCAGGGGTAGGCTAAGAGGTATGCTAAGCTAGACTAGGCTAAAATAGACAGATCAGGGGTAGGCTAAGAGGTATGCTAAGCTAGACTAGGCTAAAATAGACAGATCAGGGGTAGGCTAAGAGGTATGCTAAGCTAGACTAGGCTAAGCTAGACAGATCAGGGGTAGGCTAAGAGGTATGCTAAGCTAGACTAGGCTAAGCTAGACAGATCAGGGGTAGGCTAAGAGGTATGCTAAGCTAGACAAGGCTAAGCTAGACAGAGTAGCGTTAGGCTAAGCTAGACAGATCAGGGGTAGGCTAAGAGGTATGCTAAGCTAGACTAGGCTAAAATAGACAGATGAGGGGTAGGCTAAGAGGTATGCTAAACTAGACTAGGCTAAGCTAGACAGATCAGGGGTATGCTAAGAGGTATGCTAAGCTAGACTAGGCTAAGCAAGACAGATCAGGGGTAGGCTAAGAAGTATGCTAAGCTAGACTAGGCTAAGCTAGACAGAGCAGCGGTAGGCTAAGCTAGACAGATCAGGGGTAGGCTAAGAGGTATCCTAAGATAGACTAGGCTAAAATAGACAGATCAGGGGTAGGCTAAGAGGTATCCTAAGCTAGACTATGCTAAACCAGACATATCAGGGGTAGGCTAAGAGGTATGCTAAGCTAGACTAGGCTAAGATAGACAGATCAGGGGTAGGCTAAGAGGTATCCTAAGCTAGACTAGGCTAAACTAGACAGATCAGGGGTAGGCTAACAGGTATGCTAAGCTAGACTATGCTAAGCCAGACAGATCAGGGATAGACTTTATACGCTGATTAGGTGAGTGAGTTTATAAGGAAATGCATTGGAGATGTTGTACCCACTGTGGCTATTAAAACCTACCCTAACCAGAAACCGTGGATAGATGGCGGCATTCACGCAAAACTGAAAGCGCGAACCACCGCATATAACCATGGAAAGATGACTGGGAATATGGCCGATTATAAACAGTGTAGTAATTCCCTCCACAAGGCAATCAAACAAGCAAAATGTTGGTTTAGGGACAAAGTGGAGTCGCAATTCAACAGCTCAGATATGAGCCGTATGTGACAGGGTCTAAAGGCAATTAAGGACTACAAAAAGAGAACCAGCCACGTCACGGACACCGACGTCTTGCCACCAACGCGGTCCGCTACCAGGGACTGCGGGCCCGACCCCTCTTTCTCCGTGACCGACAAGAGTAAGACATTCAAACGTGTTAACCCCCGCAAGGCTGCTGGCCCAGATGGCATCCCTAGCTGCGACCTCAGAGCATGCGCAGACCAGCTGGCTGGTGTGTTTACGGACATATTCGATCGCTCCTTATCCTAGACTACTGTCCCTACTATCCTAGACTCAAGCCACCATTGTTCCTGTACTCAAGAAGGCAAAGGTAACTGAACTAAATAACTATCGCCCCATATCGCCCCAACTATCGCCTCACTTCTGTCATCATGAAGGGGCGGCAGGGTAGCCTAGTGGTTAGAGCGTTGGACTAGTAACCAAAAGTTCATATCCCCGAGCTGACATGGTACAAATTGAGAGACGAGTCAAGGATCATATCACCTCCACCTTACTGGCCACCCTAGACCCAATTCAGTTTGCATACCACCCTAACAGTAACACACACAATCGCCATCACACTGCCCTAACCCATCTGGACAAGAGGAATACCTATGTAAGAATGCTGTTCATTAACTTCAGCTCAGCATTCAACACCATAGTATCCTCCAATCTCAAACCCGCCCTGTGGAATTGGGTCCTGGACTTCCTGACGGGACGCCCCCAGGTGGTGAAGGCAGGAAACAACATCTCCACCTCACTGACCCTCAACACTGGGGCCCCACAAAGGTGTGTTTCAGCCTCCTCCTGTACTCCCTGTTCAACCACGACTGCGTGGCCATGCATGCCTCCAACTCAATCAAAAAGTTTGCAGACGACACAACAGTAGTGGGCTTGATTACCAACTAAAAAGAGGAGGTGAGGGCACTTGAAGTGTGGTGTCAGGAAAACAACCTCTCAATCAACGCCAACAAAATAAAAGACATGATCGTTGACTTCAGGGAACATCCCCTATCCTCATCGACGGGACAGTAGCGGAGAAAGTGGAAAGTTTTAAGTTCCTCGGCGTACACATCATGGAGAAACTGAAATGGTCCAACCACACAGACAGTTTGGTGAAGAAGGCACAACAGCGCCTCTTCAACCTCAGGAGCCTGAAGAAATGTGTCTTGTCACCTAAAACCCTCACAAACTTTTACAGATGCACAATTGAGAGCATCCTGTCGGGATGTATCACCGCCTGGTACGGCAACTGCACCGCCCACAACCGCAAGACTCTCCAGAAGGTGGTGCGGTCTGCACAAGCATTTCGCTACACTCGCATTAACATCTGCTAACCATGTGTATGTGACAAATAACATTTTATTTGATAACGCATCAACGGGGATAAACTACCTGCCCTCCAGGACACCTACAGCACCCGATGTCACAGGAAGGCCATAAAGATCATCAAGGACAACAACCACCCGAGCCACTGCCTGTTCACCCAGCTATCATCCAGAAGTTGAGGTCAGTACAGGTGCATCAAAGCAGAGGCCGAGAGACTGAAAAACAGCTTCAATCTCAAGGCCATCAGACTGTTAAACAGTGGGGCCTCCCGAGTGGTGGTCTAAGGCCACTAGAGATTCTGGGTTCGAGTCCACGCTCTGTCTTAGCCGGCCAAGAGACCCATGGGGCACAGTTGGCCCAGCGTCGTCCGAGTTATGGGAGGGCTCGGCCGGCAGGGATGTCCTTGTCTGGAGGGCCGGGCACAGTGCACGGTGACACAGTCGCCAGGTGTACGGTGTTTCCTCTGACACATTGGTGCGGCTGGCTTCCGGGTTAAGTGGGCATTGTGTCAAGGAGCAGTGTGGCTTGGTTGGGTTATGTTTCGGAGCACGCACAGCTCTCGACATTCGCCTCTCGATGAGACAAGACTGTAACTACCAATTGGATACCACAAAAATTGGGGAGAAAAAGGGGTGAACAAAAAAAGTACAAAATAAAAAATAAAAAAATGGACATCAGACTGTTAAACATCACTAACACAGAGAGGCTGCTGCCTCCATACAGACTTGAATCATTGGCCACTTTAATAATATTTACTCATCTCATATGTATATACTGTATTTTATTGCATCTTGCCTATGCCGCTCGGTCATCGCTCATCCATATATTTATATGTACATATTCTTATTCCATCCCTTCAGATTTGTGTGTATTAGGAAGTTGTTGTGGAATTGTTAGATTGCTAGTTAGATATTACTGCACTGTCGGAACTAGAAGCACAAGCATTTTGCTACACTCGCATTAACATCTGCTAACCATGTGCATATGACCAATAACATTTTATTTTAACTAGACATCAGGGGTAAACTAAGCTAGATCAGGGGTAAACTAAACTAGACTAGGCTAAAATAGACAGAACAGTGGTAGGCTTAGCTAAATTAGACAAAAAAGGGGTAGGCTAAATTAGATTAAGATAAACTAGATCAGTGGCAGACTAAACTAGATTATGCTAAAGTAGAGAGATCAGGGATAGGATAAGCTAGACAGATCATGGGTAGGCTAAGTTAGACAAGGCTAAGCTAGACAGATCAGGGGTAAACTAAACTAGACAAAAGAGGGGTAGGCTAAACTAGATTAGGATAAAATAGAGAGATCAGGTGTAGGTTTAGCTAGACGAGACTAAACTAGACAGATCAGTGGCATACTAAATTAGACAGATCAGGGGTGGACTAAGATAGACAAATCAGGGGCAGGCTAAGATATACACATCAGGGTTAGGCTAAACTAGAGTGATCAGGGATAGGCTAAACTAGACAAGGCCAATCTAGACAGATCAGGGGTAGGCTAAACTAGACAAGGCCAATCTAGACAGATCAGGGGTAGGCTAACCTAGAGAAAGGCCAATCTAGACAGATCAGGGGTAGACTAAGCTAGACAAGGCCAATCTAGACAGATCAGGGTTAGGGTAAGCTGGACAGATCAGAAGTAAGCTAACTAGACTAGGTTAAACTAGACAGCTCATGGGTAGTCTAAGATAGACTATGCTAAACAAGACAGATCAGGGGTAGGTGAAAATAGACAGCTCAGGGTTATGCAAAGATAAACAGATCAGGGGTAGACTAAGCTAGGACAGATCAGGGGTAGACTAAGCTAGACAGATCAGGGGTAGACTAAGCCAGGACAGATCAGGGGTAGGCTAAACTAGACAGATCAATGGTAAATTTAGATAGACAGGCTAAGCTAGACAGATCAGGGGTAGACTAAGCTAGACAGATCAGGGGTAGGCTAAAATAGACAGATCAGGGGTAGACTAAGCTAGACAGATCAGGGGTAGACTAAGCTAGACAGATCAGGGGTAGGCTAAAATAGACAGATCAGGGGTAGACTAAGCTAGGACAGAACAGGGGTAGACTAAGCTAGACAGATCAGCGAAAGGCTAAACTAGACAGATCAGGGGTAGGCTAAAATAGACAGATCAGGGGTAGACTAAGCTAGACAGATCAGGGGTAGACTAAGCTAGACAGATCAGGGGTAGGCTAAACTAGACAGATCAATGGTAAATTTAGATAGACAGGCTAAGCTAGACAGATCAGGGGTAGACTAAGCTAGACAGATCAGGGGTAGGCTAAAATAGACAGATCAGGGGTAGACTAAGCTAGACAGATCAGGGGTAGACTAAGCTAGACAGATCAGGGGTAGGCTAAAATAGACAGATCAGGGGTAGACTAAGCTAGGACAGAACAGGGGTAGACTAAGCTAGACAGATCAGCGAAAGGCTAAACTAGACAGATCAGGGGTAGGCTAAAATAGACAGATCAGGGGTAGACTAAGCTAGACAGATCAGGGGTAGACTAAGCTAGACAGATCAGGGGTAGGCTAAAATAGACAGATCAGGGGTAGACTAAGCTAGGACAGAACAGGGGTAGACTAAGCTAGACAGATCAGCGAAAGGCTAAAATAGACAGATCAAGGGTACATTTAGATAGACTAGGCTAAATTAGACATAGGCTTAGTTAGAGTAGGCAAATATAGACATATCAGTGGTAGACTAAGGTAGGCATATCAGGGGTAGGCTAAAGTAGATTAGGATAAGATAGATAGATCAGGGGTAGGTTAAGCTAGTCAGATCAGGGTAGGTTAAGCTAAACTAGGCTAAACTAGACAGATCAGGGACAGGCTAAGGTAGACTAGGCTAACTACACAGATCAGGGGTAAGCTAAACTAGACAGGTCATGGGTAGGATAAGCAAGACAGATCAGGGGTAAGCTAAGCTAGATAAAAGAGGGGTAGGCTAAACTATATTAGGATAAGATAGACAGATCAGGGGTAGACTAAAAGAGACTAGGCTAAACTAGACCGATCAGGGGTAAACTAGACTAAGCTAGACAGATCAGTGGTAGTCTAAGCTAGACAGATCAGGGGTAGTCTAAACTAGACAGATCAGGGGTAAACTAGACTAAGCTAGACAGATCAGGGGTAGTCTAAACTAGACAGATCAGGGGTAGGCAAACTACAAGACTCTCTCTTTCTCTCCCTGTCAGCCCCTACCCCAGCCCCTACCCCAGCCTCTACCCCAGCCCCTACCCCAGCCCCTACTCCAGCCCCTACCCCAGCCTCTACCCCAGCCGCAGCCCCTACCCCAGCCCCTACCCCAGCCTCTACCCCAGCCACCACCCAAGCCCCTACCCCAGCCCCAGCCTCTCTCAGCATCTCTCTCAGAGCACTGCTTCCTCCCAGGCAGCCTGCAGTCAGAACTCTGGTCCCGGGGGACGGCCTTGGCATCTGGACTTGGCTGCTGATCCCTTTCCCAGGAAACAAACACTCCCTTCAAACAGCCTGTCTCTCTGTCTCTAGTTAGACCACTCCCTTCACACAGCCTGTCTCTCTGTCTCTAGTTAGAACCTTCCCTTCACACAGCCTGTATCTCTGTCTCTGGTTAGAACCCTCCCTCCACACAGCCTGTCTCTGGTTAGACCACTCCCTTCAAACAGCCTGTCTCTCTGTCTCTAGTTAGACCACTCCCTTCACATAGCCTGTCTCTCTGTCTCTAGTTAGACCACTCCCTTCACACAGCCTGTCTCTCTGTATCTAGTTAGACCACTCCCTTCAAACAGCCTGTCTCTCTGTCTCTAGTTAGACCACTCCCTTCACACAGCCTGTCTCTCTGTCTCTGGTTAGAACCCTCCCTCCACACAGCCTGTCTCTGGTTAGACCACTCCCTTCAAACAGCCTGTCTCTCTGTCTCTAGTTAGACCACTCCCTTCACATAGCCTGTCTCTCTGTCTCTAGTTAGACCACTCCCTTCACACAGCCTGTCTCTCTGTATCTAGTTAGACCACTCCCTTCAAACAGCCTGTCTCTCTGTCTCTAGTTAGACCACTCCCTTCACACAGCCTGTCTCTCTGTCTCTAGTTAGACCACTCCCTTCAAACAGCCTGTCTCTCTGTCTCTAGTTAGACCACTCCCTTCAAACAGCCTGTCTCTCTGTCTCTGGTTAGAACACTGCCTTCAAACAGCCTGTCTCTCTGTCTCTGGTTAGACCACTCCCTTCAAACAGCCTGTCTCTCTGTCTCTAGTTAGACCACTCCCTTCAAACAGCCTGTCTCTCTGTCTCTGGTTAGACCACTCCCTTCACACAGCCTGTCTCTGGTTAGACCACTCCCTTCACACAGCCTGTCTCTGGTTAGACCACTCCCTTCACACAGCCTGTCTCTAGTTAGACCACTCCCTTCACACAGCCTGTCTCTCTGTCTCTGGTTAGAACCCTCCCTTCACACAGCCTGTCTCTCTGTCTCTAGTTAGAACACTCCCTTCACACAGCCTGTCTCTGGTTAGACCACTCCCTTCAAACAGCCTGTCTCTCTGTCTCTAGTTAGAACCTTCCCTTCACACAGCCTGTCTCTCTGTCTCTAGTTAGATCACTCCCTTCAAACAGCCTGTCTCTCTGTCTCTGGTTAGAACCCTCCCTTCACACAGCCTGTCTCTCTGTCTCTAGTTAGACCACTCCCTTCACACAGCCTGTCTCTCTGTCTCTAGTTAGAACCTTCCCTTCACACAGCCTGTCTCTCTGTCTCTGGTTAGAACACTGCCTTCAAACAGCCTGTCTCTCGGTCTCTGGTTAGACCACTCCCTTCAAACAGCCTGTCTCTCTGTCTCTAGTTAGACCACTCCCTTCACACAGCCTGTCTCTCTGTCTCTGGTTAGAACCCTCCCTTCACACAGCCTGTCTCTCTGTCTCTAGTTAGACCACTCCCTTCACACAGCCTGTCTCTCTGTCTCTAGTTAGAACCTTCCCTTCACACAGCCTGTCTCTCTGTCTCTGGTTAGAACACTCCCTTCAAACAGCCTGTCTCTCTGTCTCTGGTTAGACCACTCCCTTCAAACAGCCTGTCTCTCTGTCTCTGGTTAGACCACTCCCTTCACTCAGCCTGTCTCTGGTTAGACCACTCCCTTCACACAGCCTGTCTCTGGTTAGACCACTCCCTTCACACAGCCTGTCTCTGGTTAGACCACTCCCTTCACACAGCCTGTCTCTAGTTAGACCACTCCCTTCACACAGCCTGTCTCTCTGTCTCTGGTTAGAACCCTCCCTTCACACAGCCTTTCTCTCTGTCTCTGGTTAGAACCCTCCCTTCACACAGCCTGTCTCTGGTTAGACCACTCCCTTCACACAGCCTGTCTCTAGTTAGACCACTCCCTTCACACAGCCTGTCTCTCTGTCTCTGGTTAGAACACTCCCTTCACACAGCCTGTCTCTAGTTAGACCACTCCCTTCAAACAGCCTGTCTCTCTGTCTCTAGTTAGACCACTCCCTTCACACAGCCTGTCTCTCTGTCTCTGGTTAGAACCCTCCCTTCACACAGCCTGTCTCTCTGTCTCTAGTTAGACCACTCCCTTCACACAGCCTGTCTCTCTGTCTCTAGTTAGAACCTTCCCTTCACACAGCCTGTCTCTCTGTCTCTGGTTAGAACACTCCCTTCAAACAGCCTGTCTCTCTGTCTCTAGTTAGAACACTCCCTTCAAACAGCCTGTCTCTCTGTCTCTGGTTAGACCACTCCCTTCAAACAGCCTGTCTCTCTGTCTCTGGTTAGAACACTCCCTTCAAACAGCCTGTCTCTCTGTCTCTAGTTAGAACACTCCCTTCAAACAGCCTGTCTCTCTGTCTCTGGTTAGACCACTCCCTTCACACAGCCTGTCTCTCTGTCTCTGGTTAGACCACTCCCTTCACACAGCCTGTCTCTCTGTCTCTAGTTAGACCACTCCCTTCACACAGCCTGTCTCTCTGTCTCTGGTTAGACCACTCCCTTCACACAGCCTGTCTCTCTGTCTCTGGTGAGAACACTCCCTTCAAACAGCCTGTCTCTCTGTCTCTAGTTAGAACCCTCCCTTCACACAGCCTGTGTCTCTGTCTCTGGTTAGACCACTCCCTTCAAACAGCCTGTCTCTCTGTCTCTAGTTAGACCACTCCCTTCACACAGCCTGTCTCTCTGTCTCTGGTTAGAACCCTCCCTTCACACAGCCTGTCTCTCTGTCTCTAGTTAGACCACTCCCTTCACACAGCCTGTCTCTCTGTCTCTAGTTAGAACCTTCCCTTCACACAGCCTGTCTCTCTGTCTCTGGTTAGAACACTCCCTTCAAACAGCCTGTCTCTCTGTCTCTGGTTAGACCACTCCCTTCAAACAGCCTGTCTCTCTGTCTCTGGTTAGACCACTCCCTTCACTCAGCCTGTCTCTGGTTAGACCACTCCCTTCACACAGCCTGTCTCTGGTTAGACCACTCCCTTCACACAGCCTGTCTCTGGTTAGACCACTCCCTTCACACAGCCTGTCTCTAGTTAGACCACTCCCTTCACACAGCCTGTCTCTCTGTCTCTGGTTAGAACCCTCCCTTCACACAGCCTTTCTCTCTGTCTCTGGTTAGAACCCTCCCTTCACACAGCCTGTCTCTGGTTAGACCACTCCCTTCACACAGCCTGTCTCTAGTTAGACCACTCCCTTCACACAGCCTGTCTCTCTGTCTCTGGTTAGAACACTCCCTTCACACAGCCTGTCTCTAGTTAGACCACTCCCTTCAAACAGCCTGTCTCTCTGTCTCTAGTTAGACCACTCCCTTCACACAGCCTGTCTCTCTGTCTCTGGTTAGAACCCTCCCTTCACACAGCCTGTCTCTCTGTCTCTAGTTAGACCACTCCCTTCACACAGCCTGTCTCTCTGTCTCTAGTTAGAACCTTCCCTTCACACAGCCTGTCTCTCTGTCTCTGGTTAGAACACTCCCTTCAAACAGCCTGTCTCTCTGTCTCTAGTTAGAACACTCCCTTCAAACAGCCTGTCTCTCTGTCTCTGGTTAGACCACTCCCTTCAAACAGCCTGTCTCTCTGTCTCTGGTTAGAACACTCCCTTCAAACAGCCTGTCTCTCTGTCTCTAGTTAGAACACTCCCTTCAAACAGCCTGTCTCTCTGTCTCTGGTTAGACCACTCCCTTCACACAGCCTGTCTCTCTGTCTCTGGTTAGACCACTCCCTTCACACAGCCTGTCTCTCTGTCTCTAGTTAGAACCCTCCCTTCACACAGCCTGTCTCTCTGTCTCTGGTTAGACCACTCCCTTCACACAGCCTGTCTCTCTGTCTCTGGTGAGAACACTCCCTTCACACAGCCTGTCTCTCTGTCTCTAGTTAGAACCCTCCCTTCACACAGCCTGTGTCTCTGTCTCTGGTTAGACTACTCCCTTCACACAGCCTGTCTCTCTGTCTCTAGTTAGACCACTCCCTTCACACAGCCGGTCTCTCTGTCTCTAGTTAGACCACTCCCTTCACACAGCCTGTATCTCTGTCTCTGGTTAGAACACTCCCTTCACACAGCCTTTCTCTCTGTCTCTGGTTAGACCACTCCCTTCACACAGCCTGTCTCTCGGTCTCTGGTTAGAACCTTCCCTTCAAACAGCCTGTCTCTCGGTCTCTAGTTAGACCACTCCCTTCACACAGCCTGTCTCTCTGTCTCTAGTTAGACCACTCCCTTCAAACAGCCTGTCTCTCTGTCTCTGGTTAGACCACTCCCTTCACACAGCCTGTCTCTCGGTCTCTGGTTAGAGCACTCCCTTCACACAGCCTGTCTCTCTGTCTCTGGTTAGACCACTCCCTTCACACAGCCTGTCTCTCTGTCTCTAGTTAGAACACTCCCTTCAAACAGCCTGTCTCTCTGTCTCTGGTTAGACCACTCCCTTCACACAGCCTGTCTCTCGGTCTCTGGTTAGAGCACTCCCTTCACACAGCCTGTCTCTCTGTCTCTGGTTAGAACCCTCCCTTCACACAGCCTGTCTCTCTGTCTCTAGTTAGACCACTCCCTTCACACAGCCTGTCTCTCTGTCTCTAGTTAGAACCCTCCCTTCACACAGCCTGTCTCTCTCTCTCTGGTTAGAACCCTCCCTTCACACAGCCTGTCTCTCGGTCTCTAGTTAGAACCCTCCCTTCACACAGCCTGTCTCTCTCTCTCTGGTTAGAACCCTCCCTTCACACAGCCTGTCTCTCTCTCTCTGGTTAGAACCCTCCCTTCACACAGCCTGTCTCTCTCTCTCTGGTTAGAACCCTCCCTTCACACAGCCTGTCTCTCGGTCTCTAGTTAGAGAGAGAGAGACCTGAACCCATCAATCCTTTATGTAACATAATTGGCAAACTTGACAACAGCATGAACAAAATGATGATAAAAAAACACCTGTATACCATGTGAGTCTCTGTTTGCATTAATTACAGATCAAATAATGGGCTCAATTTGATCTGGGAATAATCCTGACCTCAAACCACACTAGTTCTAGAGGTATGTAGAAATCAGGTCCCGTCTTAAAATTCCTCGAGCACAACCAATATTCTGAAACAATAGGCTGTTCTAAACAGTATAGTCAAAAGTCATACTTAAAACTGTAAAAATCCTCTCTAGCTCCCTCACACCACAGAAACCCCATATAGATGTCAGCTCCCTCACACCACAGGAACCCCATATAGATGTCAGCTCCCTCACACCACAGGAACCCCATATAGATGTCAGCTCCCTCACACCACAGAAACCCCATATAGATGTCAGCTCCCTCACACCACAGGAACCCCATATAGATGTCAGCTCCCTCACACCACAGAAACCCCATATAGATGTCAGCTCCCTCACACCACAGAAACCCCATATAGATGTCAGCTCCCTCACACCACAGAAACCCCATATAGATGTCAGCTCCCTCACACCACAGAAACCCCATATAGATGTCAGCTCCCTCACACCACAGAAACCCCATATAGATGTCAGCTCCCTCACACCACAGAAACCCCATATAGATGTCAGCTCCCTCACACCACAGAAACCCCATATAGATGTCAGCTCCCTCACACCACAGGGACCCCATATAGATGTCAGCTCCCTCACACCACAGGGACCCCATATAGATGTCAGCTCCCTCACACCACAGAAACCCCATATAGATGTCAGCTCCCTCACACCACAGAAACCCCATATAGATGTCGGCTCCCTCACACCACAGGGACCCCATATAGATGTCAGCTCCCTCACACCACAGAAACCCCATATAGATGTCAGCTCCCTCACAGCACAGAAACCCCATATAGATGTCAGCTCCCTCCCACCACAGAAACCCCATATAGATGTCAGCTCCCTCACACCACAGGAACCCCATATAGATGTCAGCTCCCTCCCACCACAGGAACCCCATATAGATGTCAGCTCCCTCACACCACAGAAACCCCATATAGATGTCAGCTCCCTCCCACCACAGGAACCCCATATAGATGTCAGCTCCCTCACACCACAGAAACCCCATATAGATGTCAGCTCCCTCACACCACAGAAACCCCATATAGATGTCAGCTCCCTCACACCACAGAAACCCCATATAGATGTCAGCTCCCTCACACCACAGGAACCCCATATAGATGTCAGCTCCCTCACACCACAGGAACCCCATATAGATGTCAGCTCCCTCACACCACAGGAACCCCATATAGATGTCAGCTCCCTCCCACCACAGGAACCCCATATAGATGTCAGCTCCCTCACACCACAGAAACCCGATATAGATGTCAGCTCCCTCACACCACAGAAACCCGATATAGACCCATCCCAAATGGAACACTATTCCTCATCAAGTGCACTACTACTTGATTGCCAGCTGGGTCTACAGTAAAGTCTGTAGGTTGATATGAAACAAACAAGGGAATCTCCTCCTACAGTACAAGATCAGCCCTAAGGTTATACTGTACTGTGAGAATGTGTGTGTGTGTGTGTGTGTGTGTGTGTGTGTGTGTGTGTGTGTGTGTGTGTGTGTGTGGGTGTGCACTTCTGA